>NC_054085.1:27497655-27597655 GCF_017562075.2 Anopheles merus
AGAAGTTTTTGCGAAAATCGCAGACGTTTTTGCGAAAATCGCAAGAGTTTTTGCGAAAATCGCAGAACTTTTTGCGAAAATCGCAGAAGTTTTTGCGAAAATCGCAGAAGTTTTTGCGAAAATCGCAGAAGTTTTTGCGAAAATCGCAAAAACTTTTGCGAAAATCGCAGAAGAAGTTTTGCGAAAATCGCAAAACTTTTTGCGAAAATCGCAGAAGTTTTGCGAAAATCGCAGAAGTTTTTGCGAAAATCGCAGAAGTTTTTTGCGAAAATCGCAGAAGTTTTTGCGAAAATCGCAGAAGTTTTTCGAAAATCGCAAAACTTTTGCGAAAATCGCAAAACTTTTTGCGAAAATCGCAGAAGTTTTTGCGAAAATCGCAGAAGTTTTTGCGAAAATCGCAGAAGTTTTTGCGAAAATCGCAGAACTTTTGCGAAAATCGGAGAAGTTTTTGCGAAATCGCAGAAGTTTTTGCGAAAATCGCAGAAGTTTTTGCGAAAATCGCAGAAGTTTTTGCGAAAATCGCAGAAGTTTTTGCGAAAATCGCAAAACTTTTTGCGACAATTGCAAAACTTTTTGCGAAAATCGCAAAACTTTTTGCGAAAATCGCAGAAGTTTTAGCGAAAATCGCAGAAGTTTTTGCGAAAATCGCAGAACTTTTTGCGAAAATCGCAAAACTTTTTGCGAAAATCGCAAAACTTTTTGCGAAAATCGCAGAAGTTTTTGCGAAAATCGCAAAACTTTTTGCGAAAATCGCAGAAGTTTTTGCGAAAATCGCAAAACTTTTTGCGAAAATCGCAGACGTTTTTGCGAAAAGCGCAGAAGTTTTTGCGAAAATCGCAGAAGTTTTTGCGAAAATCGCAGAAGTTTTTGCGAAAATCGCAGAAGTTTTTGCGAAAATCGCAGAAGTTTTTGCGAAAATCCCAGAAGTTTTTGCGAAAATCGCAAAACTTTTTGCGAAAATCGCAGAAGTATTTGCGAAAATCGCAGAAGTTTTTGCGAAAATCGCAGAAGTTTTTGCGAAAATCGCAGAAGTTTTTGCGAAAATCGCAAAACTTTGCGAAAATCGCAAAACTTTTTGCGAAAATCGCAGAAGTTTTTGCGAAAATCGCAGAAGTTTTTGCGAAAATCGCAGAAGTTTTTGCGAAAATCGCAGAAGTATTTGCGAAAATCGCAAAACTTTATGCGAAAATCGCAAAACTTTTTGCGAAAATCGCAGAAGTTTTTGCGAAAATCGCAGAAGTTTTTGCGAAAATCGCAGAAGTTTTGCGAAAATCGCAGAACTTTTTGCGAAAATCGCAAAACTTTTTGCGAAAATCGCAAAACTTTTTGCGAAAATCGCAGAAGTTTTTGCGAAAATCGCAGAAGTTTTAGCGAAAATCGCAGACGTTTTTGCGAAAATCGCAGAAGTTTTTGCGAAAATCGCAGAACTTTTTGCGAAAATGGCAAAACTTTTTGCGAAAATCGCAGAAGTTTTTGCGAAAATCGCAAAACTTTTTGCGAAAATCGCAAAACTTTTTGCGAAAATCGCAGAAGTTTTTGCGAAAATCGCAGAACTTTTTGCGAAAATCGCAGAAGTTTTTGCGAAAATCGCAGAAGTTTTTGCGAAAATCGCAGAAGTTTTTGCGAAAATCGCAGAACTTTTTGTGAAAATCGCAGAAGTTTTTTGCGAAAATCGCAGAAGTTTTTGCGAAAATCGCAGAACTTTTGCGAAAATCGCAGAAGTTTTTTGCGAAAATCGCAGAAGTTTTTGCGAAAATCGCAGAAGTTTTTGCGAAAATCGCAGAAGTTTTTGCGAAAATCGCAGAACTTTTTGCGAAAATCGCAGAAGTTTTTTGCGAAAATCGCAGAAGTTTTTGCGAAAATCGCAGAAGTTTTTGCGAAAATCGCAGAAGTTTTTGCGAAAATCGCACAACTTTTGCGAAAATCGCAAAACTTTTTGCGAAAATCGCAGAAGTTTTTGCGAAAATCGCAGAAGTTTTTGCGAAAATCGCAAAACTTTTTGCGAAAATCGCAGAAGTTTTTGCGAAAATCGCAGAAGTTTTAGCGAAAATCGCAGAAGTTTTTGCGAAAATCGCAGAAGTTTTTGCGAAAATCGCAGAAGTTTTTGCAAAAATCGCAGAAGTTTTTGCGAAAATCGCAAAACTTTTTGCGAAAATCGCAGAAGTTTTTTGCGAAAATCGCAGAACTTTTTGCGAAAATCGCAAAACTTTTGCGAAAATCGCAGAAGTTTTTGCGAAAATCGCAGAAGTTTTTGCGAAAATCGCAAAAGTTTTTGCGAAAATCGCAAAACTTTTTGCGAAAATCGCAGAACTTTTTGCGAAAATCGCAGAAGTTTTTGCGAAAATCGCTGAACTTTTTGCGAAAATCGCAAAACTTTTTGCGAAAATCGCAAAACTTTTTGCGAAAATCGCAAAACTTTTTGCGAAAATCGCAAAACTTTTCGCGAAAATTGCAGAATTTTTTGCGAAAATTGCAAAACTTTTTGCGAAAATCGCAGAAGTTTTTGCAAAAATCGCAGAAGTTTTTGCGAAAATCGCAGAAGTTTTTGCGAAAATCGCAGAACTTTTTGCGAAAATCGCAGAAGTTTTTTGCGAAAATCGCAGAAGTTTTTGCGAAAATCGCAGAAGTTTTTGCGAAAATCGCAGAAGTTTTTGCGAAAATCGCAGAAGTTTTTGCGAAAATCGCAAAACTTTTTGCGAAAATCGCAAAACTTTTTGCGAAAATCGCAGAAGTTTTTGCGAAAATCGCAGAAGTTTTTGCGAAAATCGCAGAACTTTTTGCGAAAATCGCAGAAGTTTTTTGCGAAAATCGCAGAAGTTTTTGCGAAAATCGCAGAAGTTTTTGCGAAAATCGCAGAACTTTTTGCGAAAATTGCAGAAGTTTTTGCGAAAATCGCAGAAGTTTTTGCGAAAATCGCAGAAGTTTTTGCGAAAATCGCAGAACTTTTTGCGAAAATCGCAGAAGTTTTTGCGAAAATCGCAGAAGTTTTTGCGAAAATCGCAGAAGTTTTTGCGAAAATCGCAGAAGTTTTTGCGAAAATCGCAAAACTTTTGCGAAAATCGCAGAACTTTTTGCGAAAATCGCAAAACTTTTTGCGAAAATCGCAGAAGTTTTTGCGAAAATCGCAGAAGTTTTTGCGAAAATCGCAGAAGTTTTTTGCGAAAATCGCAGAAGTTTTTTGCGAAAATCGCAGAACTTTTTGCGAAAATCGCAGAAGTTTTTGCGAAAATCGCAGAACTTTTTAAGAAAATCGCAGAAGTTTTTGCGAAAATCGCAGAAGTTTTTGCAAAAATCGCAGAAGTTTTTGCGAAAATCGCAGAAGTTTTTGCGAAAATCGCAGAAGTTTTTGCGAAAATCGCAAAACTTTTTGCGAAAATCGCAGAAGTTTTTGCGAAAATCGCAAAACTTTTTGCGAAAATCGCAGTAGTTTTTGCGAAAATCGCAGAAGTTTTTGCGAAAATCGCAGAAGTTTTTGCGAAAATCGCAGAAGTTTTTGCGAAAATCGCAGAAGTTTTTGCGAAAATCGCAAAACTATTTGCGAAAATCGCAGAAGTTTTTGCGAAAATCGCAAAACTTTTTGCGAAAATCGCAGAAGTTTTTGCGAAAATCGCAAAACTTTTTGCGAGAATCGTAGAAGTTTTTGCGAAAACCGCAAAACTTTTTGCGAAAATCGCAGAAGTTTTTGCGAAAATCGCAAAACTTTTTGCGAAAATCGCAAAACTTTTTGCGAAAATCGCAGAACTTTTTGCGAAAATCGCAAAACTTTTTGCGGAAATCGCAGAAGTTTTTGCGAAAATCGCAAAACTTTTTGCGAGAATCGTAGAAGTTTTTTGCGAAAATCGCAGAAGTTTTTGCGAAAATCGCAAAACTTTTTGCGAAAATCGCAGAAGTTGTTGCGAAAATCATAAAACTTTTTGCGAAAATCGCAGCAGTTTTTGCGAAAATCGCAAAACTTTTTGCGGAAATCGCAGAAGTTTTTGCGAAAATCGCAAAACTTTTTGCGAAAATCGCAGAAGTTTTTGCGAAAATCGCAGAAGTTTTTGCGAAAATCGCAGACGTTTTTGCGAAAATCGCAGAACTTTTTGCGAAAATCGCAAAACTTTTTGCGGAAATCGCAGAAGTTTTTGCGAAAATCGCAAAACTTTTTGCGAGAATCGTAGAAGTTTTTTGCGAAAATCGCAGAAGTTTTTGCGAAAGTCGCAAAACTTTTTGCGAAAATCGCAGAAGTTGTTGCGAAAATCATAAAACTTTTTGCGAAAATCGCAGCAGTTTTTGCGAAAATCGCAGAAGTTTTTTTGAAAATCGCAGAAGTTTTTGCGAAAATCGCAGACGTTTTTGCGAAAATCGCAAAACTTTTTGCGAAAATCGCAGAAGTTTTTATCGAAAATCGCACAAGTTTTTGCGAAAATCGCAAAACTTTTTGCGAAATTCGCAGAAGTTTATGCGAAAATCGCAGAAGTTTTTGCGAAAATCGCAGAAGTTTTTGCGAAAATCGCAGAAGTTTTTGCGAAAATCACAGAAGTTTTTGCGAAAATCGCAGAAGTTTTTGCGAAAATCGCAAAACTTTTTGGGAAAATCGCAAAACTTTTTGCGAAAATCACAGAAGTTTTTGCGAAAACTTTTTGCGAAAATCGCAGAAGTTTTTGCGAAAATGGCAAAACTTTTTGCGAAAATCGCAAAAGTTTTTGCGAAAATCGCAGAAGTTTTTGCGATGATCGCAGAAGTTTTTTGCGAAAATCGCAAAACTTTTTGCGGAAATCGCAGAAGTTTTTGCGAAAATCGCCGAAGTTTTTGCGAAAATCGCAGAAGTTTTTGCGAAAATCGCAGAAGTTTTTGCGAAAATCACAGAAGTTTTTGCGAAAATCGCAGAAGTTTTTGCGAAAATCGCAGACGTTTTTGCGAAAATCGCAGAAGTTTTTGCGAAAATCGCAGAAGTTTTAATCGAAAATCGCAGAAGTTTTTGCGAAAATCGCAGAAGTTTTTGCGAAAATCGCAGAAGTTTTTGCAAAAATCGCAGAAGTTTTTGCGAAAATCGCAGAAGTTTTTATCGAAAATCGCAGAAGTTTTTGCGAAAATCGCAGAAGTTTTTGCGAAATTCGCAGAAGTTTATGCGAAAATCGCAAAACTTTTTGCGAAAATCGCAGAAGTTTTTGCGAAAATCGCAGAACTTTTTGCGAGAATCGCCGAAGTTTTTGCGAAAATCGCAGCAGTTTTTGCGAAAATCGCAGAAGTTTTTGCGAAAATCGCAGAAGTTTTTGCGAAAATCACAGAAGTTTTTGCGAAAATCGCAGAAGTTTTTGCGAAAATCGCAAAACTTTTTGCGAAAATCGCAAAACTTTTTGCGAAAATCGCAGAACTTTTTGCGAAAACTTTTTGCGAAAATCGCAGAAGTTTTTGCGAAAATGACAAAACTTTTTGCGAAAATCGCAAAAGTTTTTGCGAAAATCGCAAAAGTTTTTGCGATAATCGCAGAAGTTTTTGCGATGATCGCAGAAGTTTTTGCGAAAATCGCAGAAGTTGTTGCGAAAATCGCAGAACTTTTTGCGAAAATCGCAGAAGTTTTTGCGAAAATCGCAAAACTTTTTGCGGAAATCGCAGAAGTTTTTGCAAAAATCGCAGAACTTTTTGCGAAAATCGCAAAACTTTTTGCGAAAATCGCAAAACTTTTTGCGAAAATCGCAGAAGTTTTTGCGAAAATCGCAAAACTTTTTGCGAAAATCGCAGAAGTTTTTGCGAAAATCGCAGAACTTTTTGCGAAAATCGCAGAAGTTTTTGCGAAAATCGCAGAACTTTTTGCGAAAATTGCAAAACTTTTTGCGAAAATCGCAGAAGTTTTTGCGAAACTCGCAGAAGTTTTTGCGAAAATCGCAGCAGTTTTTGCGAAAATCGCAGAAGCAGAAGTTTTTGCGAAAATCACAGAAGTTTTTGCGAAAATCGCAGAAGTTTTTGCGAAAATCGCAAAACTTTTTGCGAAAATCGCAGAAGTTTTTGCGAAAATCGCAGAAGTTTTTGCGAAAATCGCAGCAGTTTTTGCGAAAATCGCAGAAGTTTTTGCGAAAATCGCAAAACTTTTTGCGAAAATCGCAAAACTTCTTGCGAAAATCGCAGAAGTTTTTGCGAAAATCGCAGAAGTTTTTGCAAAAATCGCAGAAGTTTTTTGCGAACATCGCAAAACTTTTTCTTCTGCGATTTTCGCAAAAACTTCTGCGAGTTTCGCAAAAACTTCTGCGATTTTCGCAAAAACTTCTGCGATTATCGCAAAAACTTCTTCGATTTTCGCAAATAGTTTTGCGATTTTCGCAAAAACTTTTGCGATTTTCGCAAAAACTTCTGCGATTTTCGCAAAAAGTTTTGCGATTTTCGCAGAAACTTTTGCAATTTTTGCAAAATCTATTGCGATTTTTGCAGAAACTTTAGCGATTTTTACAAAATCTATTGCGATTATGGCAGAAAATTTTGCGATGGTCACAAAAAGTCCTGCGATAGCAAAATATTTTGAGATTGTCTTAAAAAATTTTGTGAATATTATATTAAATAAAAATTAACTCTGTCATTTCAGTTTATTCACGTTTCACCTACTATATTATTTGATGTTTGTGTATAGTAAGTTTTGACGAAATAGTATTTTACTTTTTGTGTTTTATTATTAAATTATTGTTTCTTTTTTGTGAATGAGTTTCTTTCACTCGTTTGACTCGTTGTTCTTTTTTTGTACAGTCAGACTACTCACTGTAGATCTGAATGCGGGTCCTTTTTGAATGCTCGTTTTATCAAATTTACTACTCGAACAAATAAACCAGCTAATGTTGCCAATAAAAAGTAAATAATAGCTCCCACATTTTCCCCCTGCTTTTCACTGTTTCTTTCTTCCGCTATCTCACATACACTATGCATTCGTTACAACTTCCCACAAGTTTGATTAGATGAAACATCCAAATTTGTTTGTTTTTCACGCTCTTGGAACTAGTCCATCCTGGGAGCTCGTCCAAAAACTGCTCATGATAGACTAAAGCGTAAGAGAAAAAAGCTGAAAAATGCTAGCCGCAGGATGTACGTACTTTATGTGTTTACTTACTCGTTACTGGCGACTTTCTAAGGGAGGAGAGTGAAACAACTAAAATGTCGAAGAAAAAATCTTCTACCGAAACTTTGGACTAGAAACCTGAAACCTCGCTTGTGGTGAGTGAAATAAATATGCGACTGTGTAAGGGTTGCTTCCAAACCGACACACAAACACACACACACACACATACACACACACACACACACAACACACACACACACACACACACACACACACACACACTCACACACACACGCACGCGGGACGCCACATAAGAGGAGCAAACAGAGTGAAAAACAGGTAGAAAATAAGCACAAAAAAGCAGCGGGCCGGTCACGGTAGCATAAGTTCGACAGAAATGATATAAAATAATACCTTCCCTCCCACCAATAGTGCAAAAACAGAAACATCCAAACTCACTCACACACACACACACAATCCAAACAAGCAGCATAGTGGTTTTTAAAAGAATGGTAAATCGAAACTTGGCGCTATGTAGAAAAAGAAAGAAACGAGCTCTCTCTTAAGGAGAAAAGTAACGCAGAAAGCCCAAAACATGAAAACATCGAATAGTTTGCGCCACCTCGTTGGAGCTGGATACGGTGCAAGGTGGAAGCATCATTTTTGTGGCCATGGTAGGATGCGCTTTTGGAATGCTCCGTTCCTTTATGGTGGCCAAAAAAAAACACACACACACACACACAGATACTGGGTGGATATATTTACTTTGCCCGAATGCATTGCCGTGTCGAAACGGTTGCGCCCGGCCCTGGCAGCAGATCATGAAGGAAGTGTAATGCACTATGTGTGTGTGTGTGTGTACTATGTATGTTTTCGGATGTTTTGCCAAAAAATTGTTCTTCAAAAATGGGGAGGGGTGCGAGGAAGAGTGTAGTGCACTGTACGGTGAGCCTCCTCTCCAGGGTGGCCGCCGCTGGTTTCATAAATCAAAACACCGACCTAACAAAAGCGAACGAACCGAACCGATAAAGTAATGTTTAAAGCAATCGAGTAAAGGTCATAAAAGGAGGCAACCCGACCGAAGGTTGTAAAAAAGTGAAGCAATAATTTTTACACGGCTCCAAATCGAAAAAAAAAAATAAGTCGGGGGCGGTGTGCACAGGATTTCCAATGATCGTGGACTGTGGCAACCAGCGTTGTCAAACTGAAGTATACAGGGTTTCTGTTCTTGCAAACAATATGAGGAAATATTTCAAAGCGAATACATTTCAACAGCAACAAAAAAAACTGTCATTGGTTGCTTGGACACACATTTACCTCGCATGAGGTTGTGAATATTGAAACAGGTTTCTATTGGTGAGTTATCCTGCTAAGCCTGAGAGATCCTGTAAGGCATCATCCTTTGATTACGCAACGTAACGTAGCAGTAAATGATGATAATTAACTCAACAACCTTCACGGTTATGTCGGCCTGGAACGGATTTCGCTACTTTTTCATTTCACTTTTCAGTGCATTGGTTCATTTTTGCGTTACGTTATTGATGGATGACGTCTGATATAATATGTTATCTTATAGACCTTTTTTTGATTTGTTTATAAATAATTTGAAAAAATCGAAAACGGCGTAAAACTGTATGTTCTATATTGAATATGTTTGAAATCATTTGAGGTTTAGTAAATGGTTAGATTTTTACAATTATTCTTTGCTGCGAAATATTCGAAAAATATGCTAACTCAAATTAAAATATAGATTTAACACATTTCCATATGAATGTTTTCCTGCTAAGTACATGATTTTTTTTATCTTATTCATACGCATACTCAGAGTTAGAAAATAATATGCTTTTGTAACATTTATAATAAACCCACATTTGGGTTTGACACCTATGCCCAGCAGAAAACGCATTTTGGGCCTTAAACGACCAAAGAATAAAAACTTCTTTCTCTTCTTCTTGTTTTTATTTTATTTTGCTGGCCAAATGTTACATTACTAATATCATCGCGCTTGAGTGCACTTTACTTTCTCTCCCGGCAGAGGGCACAATAGGGCAGGGTGGTGTACTTTTGCTAATAAATTATCCCCGAAAAACAATGGGACCACCTCCGTGAAATGTTGAGCCAAGAAAAATAACAAAAAAAAGGATACACATGCGGCAAAGGAAATATTTCAACCAGTGCTGGAAGATGAAGAACCATTGCACATACACAGTTTCTTAAGCAGCATGGTAAAAAGAGCCTTGGTTTGGACGGGTGTGTGTGTGTACTTGACGTCAAAATAAAGTAAAAGGTTTAATTAGAAGCAGTCGTGTGCAGTGTGCTGTCCCTTTTTTTCCACCCTGAAAAGTTGTACGTGAATCATGTACCGAGCGCAAACAATCCGTAAATATTGAATCAACGCGGTATGTGTTGCCGAAGCGAACGGATCTCGGAACGGAATCATGCTCCGCGTGCGATGTTGTTGTTATAATAATAAACTACCGAAAAACACAGTGCCATCGCCCAGAACACTGGCTTCGCTCTATCCAGAAATAGGTCCGCGGCACCTCGTTAAAAATTGGACAATATTACACACACTCACACACAAACGAAGAATTGTTCGTAAATCAGCTTTTACTTCTTGCGTGTTTACGAGTGCGCTCTGCTCTATGTTTGTCTGTCTTTGACTATTGCGCCACCAAAAGACCAAGGCTCTTGTTCTCCACACCAACAGCGGCAGCCTTCTTCCGTCGAGTGTCTACCCTGGCTGCCTGTCTGGTGAGGTCTCTCCTGCCGGGTGAGCGTATAAATAGTATAAAATATCAAGTACTTCAACGCGCAACGCCCGGCGTTGCCTTCGGCGGTAACCTCGGGACGCAAGTTTGGACGGGCAAGTGCCCGTAGCCACCGTTTAAATGCACCCACCAATGCGCGCGTATATGCAGACGTATGCATTTTTATGACCATGTAATGTGTGCCTTTTATTCGGGTCATAAATTGTTCCTGTGGCGTAACACATGCTTACGCATATGTGCCGGGAGGACTGTTGTTTCGCTGCTGCTGCTCGGTTCTGGGTTGCGTTCTACTGCTGCTACTACTGCCTGTCTCCTTCTGTGCCGCTTCTGCCACAACACACACACACACACCGCACCCCAAATACCCCGTGAGCAAACGTCCTGAACTCGAGTGGCACCCAAACCCAAAAGGTTCCAGGGCCGCGGCGGTTTGGGGAACTATTTTTAAGAATCCATTTCAACGCCGGTACTCTGGTGCGTGTGAGTTATTTAGGATGCATTGGAGGTTGCCTTCGACCTTTCCCAAAAACGCCACTCTTCTTAAGCGCACGCAGCAAATGATGTAATTATAAAGTTTTATTTTTACCTTCAACTGCAGGAAAAATGCAAACTTACTTCTACTTCTACGATTTACCACAATTATTCGTTTCCCTTTCCCGTGACATGCGTTGTGGTTTTTTTCGGTGCGGTGAGCCGAGCAGCGGAGGATTAGCAGCGATCGATTCTCCGGCAGCCATCATTCTTCCGGCTTCCGGTGTTTTCGGTTCGGTTCGGCTTCACGTGCAGGCAAGTTTCAGTTACATAATCGATTTGGCATCTACACGCACTGGTGGGTGGAAGGGAGGGTCAGTGCAAATTTTGCGGTAAAACCAGCAGTAGCAGCAACAGCAACGCCACCGGTTTTGGGCAACTTCCGTTTTGCAACTAACCTTGAGCGCCGCTAACAGAGTTGGTAGCGCCCAGAAGCACCTGAAATCGATGCACAGCCCAAGGTCACGGTTTGTTGTAGGGTGTGTGGTATGTGTATGTGGTGAGAAATATGATCCTTCCCTGTGTATAATATCCCAGGAACGGCTCGGAAGGGAGAAACTGCCGGGAAAGAAGCGTCTTGCACATGATTAAATGTATTCATTACACTGAGTGTGTGCGTGTGTGTGACCCCTCGGGATGGTGTCGGTTTGGGCGCTGCCGAGACGGGGATCAAATGCTCTGCTTTTGTTGGACTTTTATTGTGTGTCTTTTGTGTGTGTTTTTTTTTTTTTCATTTCAAATTTCAAAGCCATTTTTCACACAGATGAGATGTTCCTGTGCTCTCTCACCGTTGAAGGTCTTCCGTTGTTTTTTGGGGCGATTTGTCCCTCTAACGTAAAAATCAATTCCCTGATCGGGTCACATCCGTAATTGCTTAAGCGTATCGATGTTGACCGTTTGATTGATGGGGGACTAGGATCGGAGGAGGGTCGAAAATAGGAGCTACGGGTAGAATTTGTCAATACGACAATTGTTTCGGAAGAGCGAGCATGAGAAACTACGGTTTTGGTAATGTCAATTCCTCTTTTTTTATTTATTGATTTATTTATGATTTATTTTCTGTAGATTTTTTATGTGTTCGTATTTAAACATTTTCAATTGTTTTTGTTTCTCCTTTCATGTTTCTGTTAGTTTCTGAGTTTCTCCTTTCTGACTGTTGATTTCTTAAACTTCTAAATTCGTTGTTTTATTAAAAAAAAACTGTTAGCTTTTGTTCGTATTATCAATGTCTTTTCTTTTAATTACAATTACCTTCTAATTTGTTTTTGTGTAGTTTTCATGAACATTTACGACACGTTAAATCTTAATATTTTTATATATTTTCTACAACTTCTGGATTATTTTTTATATTTTCATATATTCTTAGTAACTGTTTTTAATGTAACAGATTGTGCTCATATTATATATTTTATTCTGATTCGTCAATTCTAACGCTTGCATGAAGAAATTGTCATTTTTTCGGCTGGCTGTAAAATAACTAAGCTAAATCATTTCTTTCCGTTAACATCATGTGAAAGGTAATTGTTTGAGCTTACTTGCAAAAATACATCTACGACCTTGCGAGTTCCCTCAGTCAGTTATCCGGAATCTTCACGATGTCGTACGAAGATATGCGTGTAAGCTCTTCCTTCGATTTTTATCAATTCTTCCTCAATTGTAGGATCAAAGTTGTAAGAATAGAGCTTTTACATCTTGTTAGTTCAGAAAAATTCAACCTGGGGGATGTTCAATCGGTTAGCAGAATTCCTCCGAAAATCGCCTAAAATGGTCGCATTGAGTTTTGCCGTCATTGCTTACCGCTGCGACGTGCCAGTGGAAGCGATTTCTGCATCCTGATATGTTTGGTCATGTTTCTCAGGTACAATTTCACTGTTTGGTCGGTTGCATAGTCCTCCCGGCCAAGCGAACGTAGCAATGTAACCACTTGTCTGTTGGTCTTTATTTTCAGCTTCCTAAGTCGCTCAGGGTCGTTGAACATTCGTAACATTCTGAAGACAAACCTATGAAAAAGCGTCAATTTTTGTACATTTTGTTAATGAGTTATTAAGAAAAATATCAAGTTGTTTTCAGTTTCAGAACCAAATAAATGGTCTTAAATGTCAGTAATTTTCAAAACAAAAAAACTGGCTTAAAAACAGTTACCATAACATCTCACGCCTTATGTGAATTACTCTTCACTTCTCATTTTAAACTCTTATAGTTTCAAACACATATTCCTCCGAAACACAAAGCTTCCTTCATGCGCGTGCTCTCTGATATTCCCGTTGTTTGTTTCTGGACCCTATCCCGATACAGCCAGCGGCTCGCGGTGTCCAACAGCTGCAGCGAACCGTATGGGCCGAGTGTTTAGCTTACCATTACCCTCCCCGTTCGCCCAAACCTAAGACGACTCGCTCGTTCCTGTACAAACTCCCGCTTCGTGACACCCACTTTACACTCCGAACCGATCCCCAACAAGATCGTTAGCTATTAGGTAGACCCTTTCGAATAAACAAAAAAAAATATGGTTCGGAATGTAAATTTGGTTAAATTAAACAATTGTGTGTTGCTGCTATGCTCTTGACACAGGAAACCCCTCCTCCCCCCCCCCCCCCCACACCCTCACAATCATGAGCGCTTGCTCTTAAATTCATTCTCAACCCCCTTCGAAAGCAGAAAGCGACGCTGGGAAGTCATTACCTAAGTCAACATGTTTTCTCTTGCCTGCAAAGGGCGATACGAAAACAAAACCAGCCGCTCTGCCTCTCGTTTTTCCTCCCCCTAGCACACGCACGGGTAAGTCAAAGTCAGGTTTAAAGTTAAAGCGTTATTCAATTGTACCAGCCCATATCACCTACCAGAGAGTACACACCTTCCACCCCAAAAACAACTGGCAAACACATTCGGACGGTTATTGTGTGCGCTCATTTGCGCGATAAGAAATTGCGCGTCCTTGCCGCTGGTGGGAGCGAGCCCTCTGGTGATTTGACGCTGGCGGAGTAAACAATCGAACAACCGCTCCGTGTGGCTCAGTGCAATATCCAGAAAGGGGAGAGCCAACGATGTAATGTGGTGCAAATAATTAATGTGTTCGATAAAACTGTGCTCACGGCGGATGCCGATACACAAACCGAAGCAGTAATGTCTTTGGTTGGTTTGAAATGTTAAAACTTTTTTTGTTAAATTATTTTACTCTAAAGAAACGGATCGCTCACACACACTTACACACACTGCCGGAAAGAAAGGTAGTAAATCTTCTGTTAATAGTATGCGCCGCGCGGGGCTGAAATGCGATCCGTCATGTGCCGTATTAGATGTTGTTCAGGTTCCATTTATCATCTAATTAAAGTTCTCGCTCTCTCTCTCTCTCTCTCTCTCTCTCTCTCTCTCTCGCTCTCTCTCTCTCTCTCTCTCTCTCTCTCGGTGGCGCCACATTTTTCCGTGCAGGTTTGAAGCGAGTGTGTTGGAAATCTTGTCAGCGTCGGCTTTACGCCAGGGGCCGATACATTTTTCGTTGGTTTCGGCTTTCCCTGCCGAAAATATTTCCATAAATCACGGGTTTGTTTTATCGTGTCATGTGAGCTAGAGCGCGCTGTGCTGGGACTAGCGAGCAAGAATTATGCCCGAAGCACACAATTAGTCATTGGAGATGAGATTGTTTCTTACTTGAATCCTCCAATTTCTCTTCTATGTTCAGTGCGATATTAAAACGGTGCTTCCAAACGATTTATAAAGTATATTCAAATTTCAATAATCTTTTGGATTTTCTTCACCATTGTTTGATTGATTAATGGGCATTCATTTATATTAGCAATTCTTGCATAATTTTTATCAAATTGTAGAATTGAAAAGTGAACTCCAAATTGAAACAAAACGAATAAATATAAAAAACTTAAGAATGACGAAAGTTATGCAAGTAATGTAGACAAATTTTCAAAAAAGTGTGCCAACATCTATCACTAATGTACAACAGCGCTTGCGTTATACTTTTCAATTTGTAGCAAGTTTGTGAATTTAAAATCCTTTCTTCAGGGTTTTCTTCAATCCCACCATGCTTCCTAGCCTGGTAAAATACCTCTGCATCATTCCACACACTAAAAACGCGCTGCAGATAGTTGTAGTTGTCGATTAGAACAAGACGAAACCACAACCGGGTAAAGTGGAGCGAACGCAGAACCAACAACAACGGCGACGACGCATACATTAAATTAAAATATCATTCAAACAGACAACTTCTCCGTACAGGCGTAAAATCTACTCACCAGGGCCCAGTTCAACTTCTGCGCTCACCCCAAAAGATCCGGAACCGCCGGCACCATCATTGATACCGGTGCTAGGGCCGCATTCAGTTGTCCGCATTCTCGCTCGGAGGAGCTGGCCCGTATTGCGGGCGCCCAGGCCCACGACATTCATTCACATACACAACCGCTTTTGATGGGTTCTTCCGATGATGCCGTATCGATTCCCGAACCCATCCATCCACGGCGACGGTTGGCAGAAGGGCAGAATAAAATTTATGTAAACGGAATGTAAATATCGCAGTTTTTGAGCGGGAGCGGGATGGGGCTGGGGAATTGTGCCGGTGTTTGGAGTTTTATGCGGGAACCGCCCTGTAAGCGTACGCATTCCGTCAGGGGCAAAGGAATAACACTATCTCCACCCCAATGTGGCAGTGAAAGTGAACCGTTGAAAAGGGAGCGAAAAAAAAAAATGGGAACCTTCCACAGCGAGGGAACCAGGGGCGAACCAGATTATTGTAAATTTATTGAAATTTATGGTTTTTAATTTTGAAACATTTTTCCACTGGTTTGGCGTAGTCTGGAGCTGAGCATTTGGGCAGGGAATGCCGCAAAAGACTTAATTCTTTGTTCCCGGGGTTTTTTTTCCCGTGTGTTGATGTTGGTTCCACTTCACCACACATTGCGGAGTGGTTTTTATTTACCTTGGACCGGGGGACTTAGAATAAAGATTACAGGAACATTGGGATCGGAAATGTTTCCAACAGGAAGTATTCCTACAGGAAGAGAAAGCAATGAAGCGAATGTGAAAATGGGCATCTTTTAACAGTTGTTGGTAATTTCCCGGGAGACTTTATCGCCTCAGGTTACTGTCTGGAATTTTGTGTCCAGATGTAATTCCAATAACATCATACAGGAATATATCTTTTGAAAACTTCTATCAATTATTTATAACACTTCAAACGCGTAAGGGTCTATCGCCTTTATTGTTTATTACTTTCGGTTGACCAATGTCATGAGTTCCAATATCTTAAAAATATTTTATCAACCAATGATCTGACATATTTCTATCATTGATTAGTAATTCCTATCATTAGAAATATCTTCTTTCGTTTTACGTTTTGTTCATCCACTGTAAACATTCGATTGGAAGTGATCGAATCAAGGGCATAAACTACAATGGTGTTTTAACCAACTTGCAAAACCTTGAAGTACATACGATCACTTTAAGAACTAATCAGCCTTAGGGTTTTACTTTTTTATTTTATACTACTCTACCAGCAAACAGTGCACCAGGTGAGCCAAAACTTTCTTTCCACCGAGGTTCCAGCCTTACCGCAGGAGTAAAAATCTCCCACAGCATACCACCTTCTTCCCACCCGACCGAGGAATTTGCTTGGCCCAAATTTCAATTAAAATCCTAATAAATCAACATGACATGCCAAAAACCTTTGCCGTCGCAAGCACAAGACATTGCAAAGACCCTTATCCTGTGGGATGATGCACGTCAAGCTAGTAATTGTTACAAAAGAAAAAGAAAATCCCGGGACTAAAAATACCTCCGCCAAAATCGCTGGCTCGCGAGTCGCTCGGCCATCGAGCATCGGAAGAGCGTGCGAAAACCATCGAAGAAAGAAGAAGTTAAAAAGTCCTTCCTTGGTAGAGTGGTTGATGTCAGAGTTTTCTGACTGCCCTGAAGTTGGTTCGAAATTTTTCGGTTTGATTAAAAGCAAACGATCGATAGAAGGGTGGCCGTGAGGCTGGGTAAAGAACCGTGGGACTTACTAAGGTCGTTCAGTGCTTATCGATCAATCCGGCGAACACGCCGAACAGTAGTGTGTACACGTTCCTGTTTAAAACTTGATCTATTGCTTTCTTATCGGGATGATGGCAAAAAAAATCGGGAGCGCCTTGCAAAAAAATAGAATCAAAAGCCCATCGATGTGGAAGGAATGGAAGAACGGTAGACGCTGGAAGTGGATCAAAGCGTTTCGGGTGTTGGAGCGTACCGCGTTCGCCCGGGTGAAGATGATGTCAGAGAGCTTGATGGTTCGCGCAGTAGGCGGCAAACTGCTCCAGAGCAGTATACTGGTGCTAGACCGCAAAGAACGAAACCGCACAACACACACACTCCCAAAGAGAGGACTTCACAATCTCGTCCTTACGGAAAAGTAAGTGTTTATTTCCCGACCCCGAAACAAACCCAGCGTTTGGCAGAGGGATAGAATGTATTGATTCGCCCGTTGGTACCTTACAGGGAAGAACGCGCAGGGCGTCGCAGTGCGTTCTTCCCTGTTTTTTGCCGAGCCTGCTTTGATGTGTGTATTAGCACATTACAAGACGGAGTAGGGCGACATGGCCGTCGTTTCGGTTCCAGTGAAGTGTGCAAGATAAGAAAATGCGGTTGTTGGAAACTCCCCTGCAGGGTAGGAAGCTCAAAACGAAAAAAAAAAAATACACACAGCAGTGGCAAGATTTGACAGCTTCGGTGCCTGTTAAGGACCATTTTCCGACACATAAAGCAGCGCAGCAGTAGTAGCAGTAGTAGGCCTCGCTTTTGCCACATCTCTGTACGGGAGCAGTGGCGTAGCTCTGTGGTTTTTGTTTGAGGTTTTCTTTTACTGCCGCGTTGGAAGAGTGTAAATAAATCAAACGCGTGATTTATTTCGTGCGCAGCGTAAAACCGTAATCAGATTGAAATCGGGCAGTTAATTATACTTTTATTTCTACACTCTTCTTTGTAGGACGATTTCGACGGAGGGCTTGTTTGCGATGGAAGCAGACCATCGTAGTTTGCTGGTGATATCGCACTGGAAGGCAGGTGTCGAGAGCTGTCAGATCGGTAAGTAGAGTGTAATTTCGAGCAGAAAACGCTATTTCTATCTTTAGAAAACATCTCTTTGTAGGTGGAGGGCGCCACAGTATGGTCTTTGTTATCAGCTGGGTGTAAAATTTCGCCCTCTCTTCCTGCCTCACGACACCTGTCACGACCGTCAAACGAACCGGTGTGGACTTGTTTTGCCATCCAGCCAAAGGCTCCTAACGGCCTTGTCCAGATTGTTCCAGTTTGAGGTGGCTTGTTGTCGCCCTAGAATCTTATCAATCCTGTCCACTTACTGTGCGAGTGTGTGTGTGTGTATGTGTGTGTGTGCTTTTGATGGAGCCATGCAGGCTTGTTTACGGAGCTGATTAGATGCATCTTTATTATCGCGCAATGGTACAATGTTGTTACTCCTACGAGTTTCTGTCATCGACGCGTTACTTTTCCTCAGGAAGGTGGGAAGAAAGCAATGATCGCTGACGATAAGACTCTGCTTATTGTGTCTACAAGAGTATGACAGTTTTTAATCAATCTGTTTTTTTGTTGTTGCTTCTTTCGTTCAAGTGTTTACGGTGTTTGAAGGAGAACTACCTGCTTGCCTAATCACCTTGCTCAACAGGAAGCTCAGGTAAGTTTTTTTTCCCTTCGCCGTTACGACCTTCTTTACCCAAAGCAAGCTCGATGTCAAACTAATGGCAACTGGTGCTGCTGCTCATTGGCTGAGGGTTCGAGTGGTGTCAAATCGATCGCACAAATCAGTCCTATACCCGTTGACGTATGTACCTACCTACCTGTTCCCTTCGTTCCTATCGCATAATTCAACCAGAGATTACACCTGATCGATATGATGATCGATCGGAACAAACAACTCGTAAGGGGTTTAATGTTTGATGAGTGAGGGAATCGAACCTGGTAGACAAATAGGGTCCCAAAAATGTACCTTTTCTTTCGCCACGGGTAAGGGTCTGGCTAGTCAGGATCAGCTCGTTTTACGATAATTACTATCTAATTGTTTGGCTAAAGGTCGACTAAAGATGGCCGGTTGTATCAATCAATCAACGAATCAATCATCTAGCGAGGGGACTAGGCTGTAATTAAGCTTTCGACAGCGTGATATATACCGTGTAGATGATGTATTTCTTTTTTTTTTAAATGGCGTGTTAGTCCCTCGATTGTTGAATTAGGCTCACAAGCTTCCGCTGTACAACAATTATTGATGTATTATGAAATTTTGCAACATCTGTTTGACAAATGAAATGCTGTTTATTGGAAGACGTTATCATGTTAACCACTCTCTACTCCCTGGTTTTATGCACGTTTAATGCCATGGTAAACACATTCAACTCCAACCGAAGCGGTTTTCTCTGGTCCGATAAACCTGTTCCCCGAGAGTTGAACACAATTCGCCCCGTTTTTAAAAGGGCAAATATTATTGCTCCGCCGGGGCAAATCCATTGTCTCCTGTTTGCTGTTTGCTTCCCATTTAAGCGCGACGATTGTTTTGTCGAGCGAACTGTCTCGAGTGGCGTTACTCCGTGGCGCTATCAGACCCGTTGCTGGTCGTTGGTTGCATTAAACAATTCTACCTACCTACCTACCGTCCCTGCTTGTTGCATAATAGTCCATCTCTGGGCAGTGGAAAGGGTCCCTTGGCAAGGGAAGGGGTAAAACCTGACCTACCTATCTACCCCGGATAATGTTCTTGCTGCTTGGTGGAGGAGCCAGTTGAAGCTTATCAGTTTTCCCTCGATGCGGCCAAGGAAGTTGTCCACTGGTGCACTCGAGATGCTCGAGCACCCCGTGTGTGTCTATGTGTGTTTGGTGGTGGTGGTGGTAGTGGTGGTTGGTGTGTAATCATCATGTGGACGACACTCGAGAGTGCTAGTAGTCTCCCGTATCGGTGTAACACTTGTTTGCCGTCCCGAAGCGTAAACAAACCAAAGTGTTTTCCAACCGATTACATGATGATAAGTGTAACGAAACGGTGCATGCCTAATCCTTTCTTTGCCCTTTCCCCATGCCATGCGGTACGTTGATCTCGTGTGTATATTTTCTTGCTTTTTGTGGCTGAGAGGAACAATTTCTTCGGTTCTTAGGATTTAACACATTATTTGCTTAAATGCTCTTTCAAATTATTCAAATTAAGAATGATCTCTTAAGAATTTTTAAATCTGATTACATTTTTCATTATCAGTTCACTGAGAACTATTTAATCTTACTATTGGTCCTATATCTGCTTAGCCTAGCTAAGCCATTTTATAGCGGACTTTGTACATACAAATTATCTAAATCTTTAAATAAATAGTGCACATTAAGAGTCACACAACAGCGCGAGGGACACTTTTTACACATCAACACTATAAGTTGATGTGTGTTAACCAGACAAAGTCATTCCGAGATGTATAATATTCTCTCATATCCGTATTCCATGCTGGCCTTTACCTTATAAGTTTTCGATGTTTTTACCGAAATGTTTAAGAAAATCTTCAAACGTAATGTTGAGGAGCCGATGATGTGGCCAAGAGGATAGTGCAAGATCATATCGAGGATTGCTATAAGATCGCCCAGCAGGACATCGTTAATATTTTGTTGGTATTAAAAAAGTTTTGAGTTTTATTAAATATTTAATAAAGGTTCTTGACTAAACTGTTTTGTTGGTTCTCCAAAAAAGTACATTTAATTGTTGGAATCATTTTTCGGAAGAATTGTTATTTACAATGAACATTGAATATTCAGTTTATTGACTTAATATTAGCATCTTCTCATTGGAATCGCATAGCTTTGGGTTTATTGTTTTCAAAATCCTGGAAATTGCTCAGCTTTTTGGTGTTGCCGAACATCTCTGGGAATGTCTAGACGTAATTGGTTATTCGGTATAATCCATCAAGTGTTTTTGATATGATGTCCGAGCTCTGGCCCTGTAATTGATACGCCTACACAGGGTGGTATTGAATTATCTGTAAAGTATACGTAAAAGATTTTGAATATCTTTGTTAGTCTCAATTGAAGTAGAAATCATCATAAAATTCAAGGTATTATGTCTCAAATGGCAAACTTCTTAGTTTATTTCGAAAGCAGTTCTTTGATTATGTCGAGATTCAGAATTTGCCAGATACTTATGATCTCCAAACATAGAAGCTGAGTAATAATCTCATGCCATTATAGGAAGATCCTTCTATTCCGATCCTCTCTGTTCCCGGATACTCTAAGCTGTAAATCCAACGCGACCAAGACGAAGGTGAGAAACACAATACAATATCCACATTGTGAAAAGCATCTTTAGCCATTGCAGGACTTTGTAGAGCAGCAGAACAAACAGTGCTCTTCGTTCTGCTCCAGTTAAAAACATTGTCCATTGCCATTCTCCTTCGGCTTTTATGGTTCGGAAATGCAGTACAATACACACCCTCATTCTTAGGACAAAATTCGCAACCAAGAAGAAATCCCCCACCGGGGAGGACACACCCGGCACCAGCATGGGAAGTAAAATGCTATAGTAATAATATGAAATCAACCTTACAAAACCTACCTCTGCTCTCCAGTGTCCCTCCCTGGAGCGAGACACCGTAGCATCTTCCTCGGGAATTCGAAGACACCCGCTCAACGCAGAGGCATGCTCAAAGACCTATGAGCTCCCGAGCGAAATCCCGTTTCTCTAACGCTTACGGCTCATGTATCTCCTGTTCCAGAACTGACAATCCGTGTTTTTTTTTGTTTGTTCCGTACGAAAATGTAAGTGTGATGTGAGAAAATTTATTTCTCGGAATAAAGCGTCCTCTCTAACCTCTCGTCGCCGTTGGAACAACGGGATGGATGGCCGTTGTAGCAACAAAGGAGGTTGGATTTGGATGGAGAAAAAAGGCATCAAAACGCCTGGCTGGCATTGCATTGTGTGCCGTATGCGCTCCGTACCCCCGTGCTGCCCGTGGGATGGGATGGGAATCCAATGAAATGGAAACAATCCTTCACGCTATGTCACGCTACCGGCCCTGTGTCACTTGTTTTTCCGTGCGCTCGTCCTTGCTTTAATAAGAGCATCTCAGGGGTCCCTGAAGATGTTTTGTGCCGTGATCGCCTTTGCCTTTGCACCTCTCAAAAGGGGCGAATGGAAGGGACATTAAGGGGAGACAACAAGCAAAGGACGAAAAGAAGAAAAAAAATCAAATCAAATCTTGTACGGATTATGATGGAAGCCCAAAAGCCCGTTCGCCTTGTGTTGAGCGTCATCCCGGGGGTTTTGAAACGGCTTGAAACGGCCTTCTTCGTGCCTTCTTGTACTGTTGTTTTCCTTTTCTTGTTGTACCATAGTGTAGTGGGTATATTTTTTAAAGCATATTCGTCCTCCCTCTGAATTCGTATGTGTGAATGAGAAAACAAGAACACAAATCAATGGACCCCCGTATAGAGGAAATTAAAAGCAGAGAGGAAAAAAAATCACAATATAGTGGAAAAGAAAGGAAGCTCCCTTCACAGGTCGTTTCAGAAAGGTCCCTGTTCACACCTGTGCCATCGTTTTGTGGCTCCTCCGGGGGAATGACGGTGGTTCCCTTTTTTTTTACTTTAGGTTACCTTTCCGTTTCACCCATTCTCCGATTTTTCGGGATGGGAAAAGAAAGAGCATGGTTCGAAACAACTTTAATTTATGTTTTCTTGCCTTCGCTCCTTTTCTTCTCCTCATAATTGCTGGCATGGAATCCTTCCCAATGATGTCCCTTTTTTATTTCCTTCTGGTCTGTTTTATTTATTTTTTGGCAACCCAACGATGAAGATTTTTAATCTCGATCGGGCGCTACCGATAAGCTCCCGAACCTCCGAAATCCCATTTTACCGTTGCTGGGGTGCAAGAGGTGCAGTGTTTCTCGTTTTGCTTTAACGTAGAAAGATCGCACCAAAAAGCAGCCTTTTCGATTCTCTCTTTCTCGAAGGGTACAAGTGCAAACGGTGGCGATCGATCATATGCGAATTGATTGTTTCGTTCGACCAGGCACAGGTTGCTGGGCCCGTGGTGTGTGCTACCTGCTGCTTACAATTTACAATTTCGATTTCAAAGATGCTGGCATGTTCGATCGGGGCCCAAAGTGATCCTTCATCAACCTGCGCATTAGTATTAGGGTGACGGGTGCATATTGCGCGCAAGTGAAAGTTTGTTCTTGCTGGAGGCACACCAGCTCGATTGTTCCATTCTGGTGCGGTGTGTGCACGCACCGGACTGTCATGGTGGATTAAATTTCACTCGCCGATTCGGGTCCGAAATCCGTCAAATTCTGCTGTATCGATGAAGCGTGGCAAAGGTTTAGCTTTCTTTTGTTTGATTTTTGCAACGGATTTTTTGTTTCCTTGTAATCGAATGAAGAAAGGTAACCTTGGGCGTGCTTTTTGTTCCGTCAGGGTTATTAGAGGGAGCTATCGAATGACAGGTCTTTAAGATGCTTCATGAATTCGATTGGACATTGTAAATATCGCTTTAGGGTGAAATGATGAAGGTGAACTATAAAATATTTTTTTTACAATAGAACATTTGCTTCAAGTTCCTTTTTGATCAATTATCCATGCATGACCTTCAAATAATGCCAATATATTAGGACGAAATCAACTATGGGATTAGATAACAATGCTATAAAGTTCCCTGCCGGGTTGTTACTTGAGAATATTGAAGTTGTTTCCTTTTTCTTTTTGATTAATTACATTTTTTATCAATGCTTCTTCACATTTATATCATTGCAAGCGAAAGGATTTGAATAAAGTTTCAGAAAAAGTAAAAAAAGGTTTGAATGAAGATTTATAGCCGTAAGTGGGTTTGATTCTGGAGAATATTGATTGTAGCATTGTTTTTCTTTTTCACATGGAGTATGTTTTACTCTGGACAGTGTTGGACAGCACTGATGGCCAGTACTGTGTAAAGTTATGATATGCAATCCTAATGGGAAACGATTCACGTTTTATAGTTATAAATTACAAGTAACGATGGTTGAAATTGGTCAAAATCTGGAGTCGATTCCGATCCGACTCTGAAAGGTACGCCCGACAAGCATTATCCAGAGTCGTTCCGAATCACCCGAAGTCGTAGTCGCAGTCTTCCAGAGTCGGAATCGTCCGGAGTCGTAGTCATCTTGAGCCGGAATTGTACGAAGTTGGAGGCGACCAAACTAGAGCTAAATCAATCTGCGTAGAGTCCCATAATTACGGGAATTACACGACGATTTGGTTTTAGATTTTTTGCATTCTTAGTCAATTAAAGTTAAGCAATATGTTATCCTACCTTTAATACTGGAAATCTACACAAAACAATATTCAGTGCACATGAAAAAAACTCACATTACTCATGATTGTGGACTCAATTTCTAATGCTTTCCTTTGAAAAAGAATCGTTCTCCCTTCATGCCTAAACCTGTTTGCATAAAGTCCAATTTCATCTCATCTCTCAAACATCACATGCTTCGAGATAAACACCAAAACCACACCTAAACCGTCGCTGTCGTAAACGGAATTGAAAATTCTGCAAATATCCCAGAAGCTACTACCAAACCCCGCGTTCCTAAGTAAGGCGCACCGGAATGACCACGGTTGAAACGTCTTCGCATCTGCCCCGATGCTCGCGGGCAAGTCCCTCCGCCGGCGCGTTTGGATTTACGAAACGTTTTAATCAAATTATAGCTTCCTGGGGAATTGGTCAGATTAACTTTCGCTCGGAAGGAGGGAAGTGGCCTCCGCTGTACTGGCCGGAACTCGCAGCGCCATGAAACGATTACGGGATGATGAACTGAGATGGTGATGGGAGGGATGGATAAACTTTTTTTTCCGGTGCTTTGTTCTTATGCCTCTTGTTTCGTTATCCCCCGCCGTGGATGACGTTCGATGAGCTTGTCCTTTAAGTTGGGTTCTCTTGGAGGGGCAGGCTAGGCTCCTTCTTACAGGGCGGTAGACAGTGTTTTTCCTCAGCGTATCTTCATTAGGTCTCGTTTGTGTAATAATATTTGCTAACACTTTTAGGGGTGATGGGCTGCGTGACACTGGTTTGCTGGGTCCGCTAGCTTTCCCCCTAGAGAGGCGATCCAAATAGTCCAATTGCCACAAAACCATTTTGAGCAGGCATAATGAAAATTATGATTTAGCTTTAGCCAGGATTAAACCACCGAGACTGTGGCGAGAAATCCATCCACCAAACAAAGGGAAGCCTTCATTTTCAGAGCCAGGAAAAACACGAACACAAGGAACAAGTACAAACACGTGTCATAAACCATCCTAGAGGAACAAAGAAGTGCGCTCTATGGTTGGGGCGAAATTCAGGAATAGGTTCAGCCTGTTTTTGCAATTTCTCTTACAGCCCAGCTTCGTCTGCCAGCATCCTACTGGGAAATCTTCGTACCGCACTGCCACGGTCGCGCTGAGTTTCCATCTCCATCCTTGTTTTGCCTGCCTGGTGTTGTAAAAATGGATTTCAGATCGTTTACCGAAATCGTTGCATGAAGTGAAGGTGCTAACTGAGTAGGTAGAGGAAAGAAAGTAGAAAAAACAAACTCAGCGTAAAGATAGGAATACCTCTTGGAAAAAGAAACATAACGTGCTTCCGGAGGAAAAAATAGGAAATTTGATTAAAATTTAAATCATCTCCACTTTCTTCGTTCCGCGTTGATGAAGGGGCCCGTTGCTAGAAAGGCCATCGAAACCACGGAGGAGCTATAGCTAGGAAGAAACAAGTTAATTCACAAACTGTCTCCTTCTCCGAAAGGATCTATTCTGTGTATTGTTTTTTTTTTCCTTTTTCGGTCAGTTCATTTTTTTTCTCCTCCTTTCTGATGTGGAAATTGCGACCGATTTTCCGCAACTCGCCACGATTACTTGAGTAGTTGAGTTGGAGTTGGAGCGCTGGAGTAGGCCGTTTGTGTTGCAGTTTCGAGCGATTGTTCACTTTCAACGAGGATTAACTGCTGATGATTTGATGCGATGGTGGTGGTGGAAAATCGTTCAAAGTGTAATTTATTTTGTCTTTTCTAGTCCCCCCCCCTGATTGAGAGCAGATAAGTTTCCACTTGCACACACCCAGCATTACCATTTTGGTACGATGTTTTTTGGTTTGTTTGCTGTGAATGTGCGATGAATTCATCGTCATCGGTCCTTCCCGATACAAAGAATATATCTTACGCGAAGATGAGTTTCAGTTTCTTAATCACACTTTATTGGATTGATGGTTGGGAGTGAGTTCTCTATTTCGGTCGTTCTCGTCGCATTTTGCTTCCGGTGGAAAGTTTCCTATCACCCATCGATCTATTGGAAGCTGTTTTGGAGGAGTTATTTTGATAAGAAAAGTGATTTCGGCTCGTAATTGGATGGATTTATGTGCGTTGTTCGAGTTGATGAAAAATGTACATTAATTTCGAGGGAGATTTTTTCCCAGCCAAAATAATGGCCTTTTGGAGTTTGAGTTTGCAGTTTAATTTAGGAGATCAATCTTTGTATGACTGTATGAGGATTGAGTAAATTTGGGATATTCCTTTTGCAGTAAAATTTAAATTATTTGATTTTGTTTGACATACAATATTTGAGACTCAATTAATTTGTTCCATAAGCATTTAACCTTTTTTGATTATTTGGAGTGATGGAACAGCGACACGTAGAGTAGAAAAAAAACATCGTTACGACCTCCATAATCAGTTCAACCACACTCCACGCATGAAAACACCGGTGTACGTGAAGTGCATCATTACACAATGGTGGCAACGAGAGAATGAAGCGCCAATAGTAAGCAGCTAATCGTTCTATAATTAAAGTCGCATAAAAGATCAGGTCAGGTTGGCTTGCTGCTGCTGCTGCTACGTCGCTGCTACCATGTTGCAGTTGCAAGTTGCAAAACAAAACCCAAAACAAAAAAAGAAAAGAATAACCCCTTAAATGGGTGCCCGCGGGAAACGGCTGCCCATTATCGAATGTGCAAGCCTCCGCTACTCCGCTCCGAAGAGGAACACATCGTGTGATAGGAGCAAATAAAGTAGCACACACACAAAAAATAAAACAGCACGCTAGAACGAATAGCTCTTTTCCCATCGATTTAACACGCGCAGCGTGTGCAGCGCTAAGGGCAAGCGGCCGCATCGCTGCTGCCGGTGATGAGCTGTGGGAAAATTTCTCACCCACGGAGGAAAACCAATTGTCTGCTGCCGGGGAGGAATGTGGTGCAAAATTCACCCCGCCCGGAGAGCGGCGGACAAGGCGATGTTGGACAAGAATTTCCCTTTTGCGAGCGGCGCAGACACTGGACGCTGGCGCAAAGGCAGTGTTTATTTACGTAATGGTCGCTACATTTCATGCAAGGTTAAGCAGCTTAAACTGTTGACATTGAGATGATTTGATTTCTTCTGGCGGAAACGAACCCCGGTGGCTGGTGGGCGATGTGGGTTTCGCCGGCCACCCTGTTGCGGTTCAGTGGTCAGTTATTTTAACGCTAGTGATGCGGGTTGCTGCATGGCGGCTGGTGCCGGTTTGCTGCAACTGTGTCTGCATTGTGTTTGCATATGATTGTTAAAATCGTTCATCATCAATTATGATGGCGCGGTGGCGAGGTGGCGTGGCGGGTTTGGATGCTTGTTGCATTATTTCTATCACAAAAAAAAACACACACACACAACTGTCTGTTTGAATTCCCATCAAGCGAATAAGGTGTTATTGATATTCCTTTTTCGACGATGTATCGTATATAATGTCTGTTTATACTGTTGGAGTGAATTTGCACTGAAAAATGCATTCTAATTCTTCACAAAAGTAGACGACAGGCAAACCTGCGATGTAATTTTTTGATTTTCTTTACAATTTATTTCAATTTTTCGAATCAGCTCGATCCTTTACCAAAACTGATTTTTTTGTTATTGTTTTATGTATCATCAGAAAACTATCAATAATCTTAAATTTTATTTTTATTTCAGCTAAATAAAACAATATTGCCTTGGTGATGTTTTAACAGTATTTCCAGTTGTTCGTTTTACTGTTTCGAAGATCTTTCTAAGATCCACGCGGAGGATTCCAAAAATTATGTCTATTTAGTAAAAACTTAGTCTCTATTCATCGATTCAAATTATTCTTTCTTCGTTGACACTCTTCATTCACACTGCTGAATGGGCAAACCAATGTTTTCAAATCATGACATTTCCAATGTATAAACATACGAAATGCTAACTAATATTTTTCTACCAAATTCAAGCAATTGTAGGAAAGTGCGTAATGGTCTCGAACGATTCGAACGATTAAAAAAATGCTAAACTGTCAATACTTAGTGCGGCACACACAAAAAAATATCATAAAGTGTGAATGGCAAAATAAATAAAAAAAAATATTTAAACTATCTCTTCATCTCAATTAAATAAAATAAAAATTCCACGTAAAATCATGTATGCGCTATATTATTTAAATTTTTAACAATGTATTAAGCTTGTCTTTATCATTTAGAATGTTTTAGAATGCGAGAAAAATAGTATAAAAAATAAGTATCTAGTGTGGACTCGAGACAAAAGCCTTTTCGCTAGACTCTACAGACGTATGTGAAATCATTTTTATGGAGCAAAACAAATTTGATGTCGGACAATTCTGGTTATATTTGATTAATTTTTAAATGCAATCATCTGTTGGAAGTTTTTGATCTTGCGGAAGCAACTGATTTTGTGTGGTTGTCATCTTATGCGTGGTAATTGAAATTAAATTCCCTTTTAAATTTCCCCGATCCAAACCATTGTCTAAAAGCAATTTTAGCAATGAATGCTGGAATACCTAATAGAACAATTTTGCACAATTATTTCATAATCATTATCCACTCCCTAATAGTGCGTTCGTCCATTGGCATATACATTGTACCCAAACAATGATGGCTTGTACCTATCATAAATACATACACATCAATGACCCTTTTTGTTTGTATCCAGTTCTTACATTGTATGATTTATTGAATCCCTCCATCCAGTACGCAGTTGGCATCATCGCACATTTATACCCTCCGATATCCTATCCGCGTGTCCTGCGGAACAGTTTCGCTAGTAGCGAATCGCACACACCAAAAAACGCACCCTCTAAGCGTACCCAACTTTGACACAATGTTGTAAAAGAGGTCGTCGTGCGGAAATTTAAATTACAAATAGCGCCACCAATCGGTTGATGGGGTGCACACAGTTGTCTTTCTTGCGTGGCTCCCGGTTGGTGTTGGTTGTTTCGGTTCTGAAGCCCTTTTCCCAACCACTGCCACCACCAGTGCCGCTGCTGTTGCGGTTGTGAATCACAACGTCGGACAGGGAATATGAAGAATGTACGGATTGGAAGTAAATTCATGACCGAATCAGCAATTCAAAAGTGCGGCTCCTCGGTGCGCGGGCCACCGAGCGGCCAGTGGCACCGGACGACAAGTGGACAACCACTTACGATTTCGTGCCCATAAACGACCGGCGCTGGCAGCTGGCTGGTCGGGTGGCGGCTGCGGTAGTTTTGATCTAAAATTTTGATGTAATTTATTTAAGCTGCAGCACAACAGTGCTGATAGCTACATTGTTGCAAGCACCGGGCGGAGCGCGTGTGTATGACGCTGGGTGGTGATTTTCCCGATCCCGAAGAACGGACGGGTTGTTACTGTGATTTTATGACGACGCACACGAATGCCGTGGTACTGATCGAACCTTGGGGCATCGTTAAATTAACGGTACGGGCACAGACACTGTACAGCGATGGGGAGCTTGCTGCATTATTGAATTAACAGACAGACACGGTTAAAATGACTGTGCGCGGGCGCGGAAAGAAAATAGTGCTCGACGCCCATTTGTGGCAAAAGTTAAATGACAGCTGGTGCAGCGTACAGAGCGGAGAGGTGAATCACTCCGAACGCTCTCCACTGTGGAGCCTTTTTTTGATTGCCGTTCGCCGTTCTGCAACCGATTGGGAAATGGATGGGCAAGGGGCTAATTTTCAATTAGAGATGAGAAGGAAACGTAGGGTGTTGGGGTTTTTTGTTTTCATCGGTATTTTGCCGATGGGACATTGTTTCAATTGCGTTTCAATACATGTTACGTTACAAGAAAACGGGACAGTGGAATTGTGATTTTATGATGATGGTTTTAGCTTCTATTTCATTTCGCGGAGTGATTTTGTTACTGTTTGTTACTGCGCGCGGGTATGTTTTATTCATCGATGCCTGTCTGCGCCCTGAAATGTGTCATCGTTAATCAAACGTCTTCAGGCGTGCTTTCGTTGAGTTTTTTTTAACTTGAAGTTTCTGATGGAGTTAATTTCTTGTAAGAAACTAAAGTGACTGTAAAACAAATTAAATAATCATTTCTAGGATATTAAATTAAAAAATTAATTGAACTGTTAATCATTAAGATTACCTAATCTTAGTGATATCATATCATATGATATCAGCCTCGTCATCATTTGTTTTTCTATAGGTTTAATAAAGATCCTTACATCAATATCAAAAGTTTTTAAGGTGATACGAGCGTTCCTAAGAAACAAAATTGCGAACCTTATGACATGCCTGCTAATTAAATACATTCAAAATCACTAAAGTTTTAACGACTTTGTAGTTAAATTTTGTCATAGTTTTCCCAAGGACTTTTTTTCTTTACGTAGTGTCTTACATAGGGCCAGTCTGGTGGTACAGCCGTCAACTCGTACGACTTAACAACATGCCCGTCATGGGTTCAAGCCCCGAATAGACCGTGCCCCCATACGTAGGACCGACCATTCTGCTATGGGTAATCAATAGGTCACTTAAAGCCAAGCCCACTTCTCACCAGGGTTCAGGCAGGCCTTGACCGGCAGCGGTTGTTGTGCCTAAGAATAAGTGTCTTACATGCGAGACCCATTTTTTCCATATTCTGATACTAAATAACGGATCGTTAGTAGCAGTCCAAAGCCTCTTTCAACCATATAATATTCAAACATGTTAAACAGTTGAGAATCTAGATCCTTTTATTGACTTTTACAGGTTGGAAAAGATCGCTTTCAGATAATGATATCTAGATAAAAACATAAACCATTCACTTTAACAATTCAGATTTATTCTTGAGCACAGTAGCAGTAGTATACAGTATACAGACCTCATATTGATATAAAAACGTGCAAAGCAGCCTTGAAAAAAACATCGATTAGTCCAACATAGAAACAATTTGTGCCTTTTAGTTTAGTTTATCCTTGTTGTTTTAGATCAAGTCCAGATGTTACTAGATAAATAGCGCTCCACTATAATTTGTGGAATCTTCAAGTGTTCATTTAGTTGTCAGGATAGGATAATTTAGGATAGCCGAATGCATCGCTTTGTAAATGAATTTAAAATTGACTAGTGAATTGAGTTAGATGACATCGCATAAACTATTTAGTTCAATTTCTGAACATTTTATTGTTTTGATTCAGCATTCAATGTTCGTGCCAAAGCATAAATTGATTATTCATTGATTTTTTAATATTTTCTTTTTTTTTTTGTTGCATCGAAACATGTATTTAATAAAACATCAATTTGATCTAGATGATATGGTTTTAATTCCTGGAGGAACGTAACGTGTGGAGTTAGCATGTTTTAAATTTCAAACGCGCACGAAAACGACAAAAATGAGCTGCATTGCATCGTTCAAACATATAGCTGTAAAATGGACAAACAAAAAATAATTATAAAGCATCGAAGCGAACAAAAACGCTTCACGCGGCTGTTTGATAACTCCAACTGCTCCAATCGTTTCCATCGGAAAGGAAACATTTGTTCCAGCGTAGTTCTCCCGTGTGCTGCTGCGGTAAGTTGTTCTAACTCCATTCACGCCAAAAAGGCAGCAACAAAACCCACGAGGCGGCGGTGGCAGAGCCAGTAAAATGGAAAGTTTTTTCCAGTTTGGCTGTTCACAGTTCGTTGTTTTCCTAGCTGCTTTTCCCGAGCAGCTCTCGCGTAGCTTTTTTCCAGCGCTCTGCAGTGCTTTTTACCGGCGTTGTGATATCTCCCAGCAAAACTTTCGCGCAGTACAAATTCGTTCAAACAGCTGACACGCTAGTTGTGCAACTTGTCCCAATGCATTGTCGGGCTGGTTCGTGTGCAGGAGTTTTGGAGAGAGAGAGAAAAAAAGGATATATTCTACCGAGCGTGTGCCTGCCGCCGTGCTTTTGTTTTATGAACTTTTTAAGCATGTTTATTAAAAGTAAATTAAATTTTTCCCTCCCATGTCAACCGAACAAAAGCTGCACCCTGAAGCTCCTGGACGGCGGCAGTGGGGAGCTGGTTTCGGACGTAAATTTAGCGTGTGCTTTAGCGCTCTTTCTCCCCACCAAGGGGTTTGGTGCTTGCTTTTCGGTGCCAAATACCGAAATACACACCGGGTGGAAACATATGCTCTGCCAGCCTCAAACTCACACATACACACAGATAACAATCTGCAAAAATGCTTAAACACCATAGGGGAGTAGCATAAAATATGGTGAAACTTTTTACTAGCGCCTGGATAGGTTTTTGCGCCGTATCCGGGGTTTGATTTTTGGGTTCTCACCCTAACTCCCCGTTTTTTCGTCCCCCTTAGTTTCCAGTGCCACTGGTTCATGAAAATGAGTCCCGGACTTTCGGGGGCCAGTTTGACCGCGAGCACATCCGTTTCTGCCTCACCCGTCGCGCTGCCGCTTTGATTGTTTTGCCGTGAAACACATCAGCACAGAATTTGCAGCATTGTTTTTTTTTTTCGTTTCTTCAAACTCCCCACGGCTTTGGTTCGGTGTGATATTCGTATCCTTTTTTTTTTAGGTTGTGACAGGAGAAAAAGGTGAACACACGGCACGGGTTTTTGCACGACCTCCCAGGAAAAAAGCAGACAGGAAACAGATGCACTTGCACTAGTTTTGCCAAAGCTTCGGTGTGCCCGCGCACGGCGGCCACTGGGTGAAACAGTGTTACTTGTGTTCGCTATGTTCGCTTCGGAGTTTGGAGTAAAAGTTTCACACTGTGAAAATTCATTTGCTCTCTTATCGAGCTGCGGGTGAGCAAGTGAAGAAGTTGCTGCTCGTGCTGCTGCTGCTGCACCGTTAGAGTGAGTCAGTTTTTGTGTGTCGGTGAGTTGGCTGTTTGCAGAAAGGAACCTTCCTCCAAAACTTCAGCCAAGGGGACAATAATGAACTGTCAAATGGGAACAAATAATAAAGTTATTTGATTTATCTTCCCTTGTGACCACCTGAGCCGCCCAGGAGGGATTGGGAGTTTATTGTCGCTTCGAGTGGAGTTCGCTCCGAGCGAGTGGTTTGCGTTGGCTAGACTGAGGAGGATCAAGGAAGGATCAGAGAGGAAGAATAAGCTTTGACACTTGCTGAATCCGTTCGAAGCAGTTAAAGGACACATTTTTGATGCCATATGAAATATACTAGAAAAAATTATATATTTTACACGGTTTTAAGATATGATGTGAATTATTATTTAAGGATATCCAACGGCAAGCAACAGATCAGATCATGTTTTGAAAATATTCTGATTTTTTTATTAATGGAACATTGTTAGATACATTTCTCCATTCTTGTCTTCTATCTGCATTGACCATTTACATATTTAGGTTTTGTGTCTGATTACGGTTGAAATGCTCCAAAATGAAACTATTCGATAGCATTTCGACTCGATGGCATTCAACATTTCCAAAAGAAATTACCTGCAGAGTAGTAATGTGCTCTTTGCAGCTCACCCGCAACTCCGATCCGACTCCGACTATTGTTATTCCAATTTTGACTCCGGAAAAATCCGAACCACTTGTTCCGCGCGGTGTCGTATTCGTCCGGAGTGGTTTGGAGTCAAGGTCGTTCGGAGTCGTCCGGAGTTGAGGTCATTCAGAGTCGTCCGGAGTCGCCCGGAGTTTTTTCGGAGTCGGAGTCGCCCAGAATCGGCCGGAGTTGGAGTCATTCGGAGTCGCCTAGAGTCGGTGAGAGTCAACAGGAATTCGAGTTGGCAACAGAAGCCGTCCAGTTAAATGTGTTTGTTATCTTTTTTTGTCTTTCACTCTGCTCGTGTAATTCGTATACAGGCATTTGTTTCGAAGACTCCGACCCCAACCGATACGACTCAAGATGACTCCGGAAGACTCCGAACATCTCCGAAAGATTCTTAACGACTCCAGATGACTCTAACTACCAACGACTCCAGCCGACTCCTGGCAACTTCGAACGACTCCTGACGACTCCGGACGATTCCAGATGACTCCAAACGACTCTGGGCAATTCCGGACGATTACGAACGACTCCGGATAATGGTGGCTGGACTTAACTGCCGGAGTTGGTTCCAAAATGATCGGGGTCGATTACGGATTTTTGCCTACTTTACTTCTCACTATTACCAAAGGCTCTACAGCAACGAGTACTAACTGTTTCAAGTCCATTACTAGTCACTTTTTCACAAACCTTTTGTAGCGGTGTATAATTTCAACGACTCCAACGACTCCAAACCATTAATTTAAATTAAGCCTGTATAAGAATTGTTATTTATTATAAACCTTCAATCTTTATCTTATTTTGTTGTTGTTACAATTTCAATACTTTTTTAAAGAAGTATAATCGTATAATTTGAAAACTATTTCAATTAAATGATATATTTGATCATATTAAGGACTTTTATGCCTTTAATCAAATATGCATATCTTTTCACGATGACGTAGATGGGTTTAAGCTGTCTTGCATACATACTGACACAACATTCCAACACCCCCACTGGTAAGACGAGCACTCTATGGCTCGGTGGAACAATTACAAGCAATTCACAGCTTCCCCACAACTCGTGCAGTGCCCGCTGGGGAAGGTTCACACTTTTATGTACGGATAAAGTTTTATCTTATAAGGATAGATAGGGAAGCGAAAACAAAAAACATTACCGCTATCGGCGGTACCAAATTGATCGTTCGTTCGTTCGACGAACCGGGGAAGTCTGGGGCATTGCACACGCACAGAAGGCAAAATCGCCCGATGGGAGGGGGGAAGCACTCTGCTGGAAAAGACCAAAACAAAAACATACCAATAAAATCGAAAAACGGAAAAGTTTGCTGGAAGGAACCATCGTCCCTTGAGGGAACTCCGGGCTCTTCATCATCGTTATCGTGTCTGGATGCACGAGCCCTGTTGGAGAGGATGGGACAACGATGAGTGTGTAGTGCTCCCTGTGTGATTGGAGGGGGAGAATAGATAGAATCGATCAGATCAGCTTCCGGGCACTGAAGGATGGCTATTGGATTGATTCGACACTGTCTTAACGAACGTACTGCTTCTTTCTTTTTTTTATGCCCGTTATTGTTGTTGTATCTGGTGCCTCCAGGAATTCTGGGAACAGCAATGGATAATATACGACGCTCGTTTACCGGCTCGTTACAGGCTCACATGTTCAGCAAAGTGCCTCCGGGGGAGCGTTGGAATAGGATGCGATTGGAAGGTTAATCGTGCCATGTTTGCCGTAGTTATCTATGCGCTTTTCTCTCCTGCCCGGGACGCAAGCATATTCACAATCCACAATGGGTAAGGGAGAATGGGGAGAGATATAGGTCTTTGTTTTATCTTGACAATCCGCACTCTAGCGATATGGTACAGGCAGACAATAGAGGGAAAGAAGTGAAGACTTTTTTCCTGTGTATTTTTCAAGAGCAAACGCACAAATAAGAAGGCACCGCAAGGAATCGGTACTCGACCAAGGATGCCCTCCTTCTTGAGCTGTAGTACCGTGTTTGTTTCTCTTTCTCAGTGTCTGCAGTGAACAGCAAGGAACGACCTTTCTTCTGATGTTCCCATTCTTGCCGCTCATAGCATCAGCAATCCGGGAGGGTATCACAAAGACCTGCCCCGAAGTAGTGCGAGCACAATAAGAGGATCATATGCCGGTGCCTCCGCACCCGAGTGTGTTCCGTATGCGTTTTGTCAAAGGGGACATAAATTTACCTTCAGGTGTAATTTGTCGCTCGTTGCGAAGATAAAACCCAAACACCACAACAATTGCGAATATCGCCGATATGTTCCTTGGTGGTAGGGGTACTTTCTTTTTTTTCTATTCTGCTCTGCTCTGCTGCTCCGTCCCCGAGGGTTGTGGCGCACCTGGAATACGCAGAGTCCTTGCAGGTTCCAGAAGACGCAAAAGAATCCCGCTTTATGAGCACAATTAGATGAAAGCGAACCGGTGAATGGCCTTTCGAGAGTGAGCGGCACACCCGTCCTTACGGAACCCGGTGAACCGTGTCCTCTCCGGGGTTTGAGTGGCATGAACCGCAGCAGCAGGGAAAGCATGCAAGGTCAGAGAAGTGCAATTTATTTGCACGAATATTTAGAGCTTCTGGCCTGTCAACGTGGTCGCATTGTTGTGCGATACTTTATGTGTATGTGTGCATTACTTTTGTGGTGTTTTGTTCGTTGAGGTTAGAAATGAAAACGGTACAAGGATACAAATTTATGTGCTTTTTTCTTGACGGATTCAATCTCAGGTTTTTCAGAGGCCTACCCCGACCCGGGTGCTAATCGTCCTTTTAAGCGAACAAAGGCGCACGTAAATAGTTTACATAGGAGCTAGGGAAATCCATCCTTTAATGGTTTATCCGGGGTTGGTCTCTTCGGTAGCGCTCTATTCAAATGTTGATCCAGCTGTTTGTACTTGGTGTGTGAAATTAGCTGAAGCGAAATAGGAAAGAGGAAACCTTCTTTCCAATCAGCAGTTTAGCAATTATCGTTACAATCAGAAGTTACGATCCGGATGTGGATAAGCGCTATTAAAAGAATGAACGACTGTGAATAGGAACGGTTAACTTTTATTTCCTCGTTTTGGTTTTTGTTAATATTATGGCAAACATATGTATGGGGCATTGTTGGTTTGAAATCTTAATAAACTTTTGATTTTTCATTTTTGGTCAGAAAATTGTGTTTTTTTCCTTTTCAATATTTTAAATTCTCTTTATTTTTGGCACAAATTTTGAAAAGATAATGAATGACCATGGACAATTCTTCTTAGGAATTGTTGCCTTTGTTTCAAAGGCAGACGCTTTGGTATGATACCAATGGTTTGCAATAGAGTCCTTGCAACGACTTCGATAATATTGTTATTATTATTTTTTTATCAATATTCGTCCACCCGGCTTAACGAGCAGCTTTGAAAACTTAGTACATACCTGATACATACTTGTAAGACTTTGTTTATATGAGTTGAGACTCGTGTTGAAATCAAAATACCTCGAAAACGTATTAAATTGTCTTATCATGGCCGGTAAAGGATATTGACCGATCCCAGCCGACTCTGATTCCCGTCGACTCCCTTCGACTCCAACTCCCATGGACTCCGGTTGATTCTGACTCCGGACGACACCGATTCCAATTCTGGACGACTCAAACTCAAGATGATTCCGGATAACTCCGATTCTGACGACTTAGACCCCAGACAACTTCGACTCCGGTTGACTCTAACTCTGACTCCGACTCCGGACGACGGTCGAATCTACAATATCATCCGGAGTCGGTTCCATAATTTTCAAAGTAGGATCCGAGTCCTCTCCGAGCTTTTTTTTATTTTGCTTGAGCTGTTACTGGAAGATAGTTTTTTAAGTTCTAGTTTGAAAGGGTAAATATGACGAAATCGATCTCCAACAATCAATGGTTCTCATCTTGGCTTTAACCATCACTTAGGATCAAAACTTACTGCTTACTGTGAACTTCTTTGATATCTCTGAACATTTCCTGGAGTGGATTGAACATTTCCTTCAAAATGTCTTTACACCTTGAGCCTATCATAACTTTTAATTGTATGTATTTAAATATCGCTTAATTCATACTAACTTAATCATGTAAACCCTTACCAACTGTTCTTTAGAACGCTATCAATTTGTCTTCCTATAAATTATCTGTTCTAATGTTCTCCGCGTAAACCGTCACGCTATTTCCACTACCAAAAAAAGGCTCCCCAAAAGGGAAGCAAAAGAGAGAAAAGAAAGCACGATACACACACCGCGCGCGCGTAATTATTAAATTTAAATGCAACAATTTCCTGTGCCGTACACGCACGTTTGCATAAATAGTCCGGGGATTCGGGCCGGCGTAAAGTAAAACGGTTTTATTATACCCCGTGCTCGACCCTGCTCGATCACCGTTAACGATCATCGTACCCGGATCGTGCTGGCAGAGTCTGGTAATGACAGTCCAAAAAAGAAACAGTGGAAATAAAATAAATTTTAACGGATGTGCGTACAACGGGTGAACGGCTTGTGCCGAAAAATGAGAAAAACAAAATCATACAAAACAAAATCACCGCAAAACGGCCATTCGAGTCAAAGCGTATGGCGGCCGTAGGGCTTCATTTAAATTAATATCTTTACGCTCCGCGATCCGGCTTTCGGCCCTGGATGTGTACGCGGAATGCATCTGCTTCTTGTTGTCTCACGCGTACGCCCCGGCCCGGCCCGGTGTGTGTTGTTTACTCCCGTTTCCATCCAGTAGGTAATGGGGTGATAGAGTAAGGATGTTGGGTTTTGTTGTTTGCGCTTTTTTTGTCGTACTTTCTTTCTCTTCCCACTGCTCTCCCGCTTTGAATATAAACAGAATGAAAAATAGGCAAAACATGAAACGAAAACTGCACTTCACAGACCAAAATCTGCCCGCAAACAAACGGACACAGAAAAAACTGGCGTTATAGAATTCATCCCGTTGAGCAGGAATCTGAAAAAAACCAACCCCATACGGAGGAAATTCATAAAAATGCACAAAAAAGGGCCACTCCGATGTGCACAGCAAACGAAAAAGAGCATTACAACAGCAGCACCACCAAACGGGAGACAATGAGTGCGATGCACAAGGGGATGCAGGGGATTTTGAGGGGGAAAGAAAGATACTAGGTGGTACAACACAACACCACTCGACAAACAAGCAATAATGAAAGGGAACCCCGTGTGTCTCGCCGTGGCCATATTTCCATGCACCACCGGCAAAACATAAATCCGTCTCACATGGTGTGCAGCCAGCGAACCGAAAATGCATCAAGTGACTTGAAATATTTATAGATCCTTTCGCTCCGCCGAACACACACACACACACACACCCCGCCCTCGTTTCCGTTCTTCGCGGTACTCGCCTCCAAAATGTGTGCGTAAATATTTTTGGAAATTTATGAAAGGAAACCATCATTCTCGTCATCATCAGCATCAGCACGGTGCGGTGGGCCACGGCGGTTGATCATATACTGCACACGCAGTGCAGTATGTTCAGTTGCCGGATCTTATTTATATATCGAAAAATGCAGCCACCCAGCAGCGGGACTAGGTTTTTAGTCGTATAGTTTTATTTATTGTACAAGAAGAAACGGGGAAAGGATGTCGGTGTGATGGGTGATGATCGTTTCCTTCGATTTGCTGTAATTGTGTTTGTCGCTTCCGATGGGTTCGCTGACAAACGGGAAATCGTCAAGGGAGCTGGAAGGTGTGATTCGATGTGTTTTTCTGGCATGTGTGGTCGGATGGGACGGATCGATACCACCAGATTGGATAATTTTTTTAAAGAATTTCTGGTAAAAGTCAGCGCAGAGTGCTCTTTCTTTTACAGTAATCTATAGTTCGAAAAGATTATTCATTTCCCAAATTGATTTCCAGAACAGTACGTCACATGTACACTCTTATTAGATTTGCAACAATTTTGTTGATGTTTGCAATAATTTTGTTTGTTTTTTTTTTTTGTTTAATTTGTAATTATTTATGAATCTGAAAAGCATTTAAAGTGATAATATTCGTATCATTACTGTTTTACTTGTAGTATGTTTAGATTTTTCTGTGAAAAGGTAAGCTTATTCAAGTATATGCTTGTTTTCGTTTGATTTGTTTGGTTTATTTGTTTTTCAATGATTTAAATAATATTTCTTGCATTAAGTAAAATATTTTGAGCTATTTGACTAGATAATTCGATTTTTATTCCACATACCGATACCAACTTTTATTTAAAAAAAGCGATTTTCAAAAATATATGTTTAATAGTTATCAAACTCATCAAACCCGCAAAATGTATAGTGTCACGTGACATTGATATTATTCAGGGAATTAAAAAGTGTTCAAAATATGTTATGATCACCGGAATACCCTGTAATAATGATATCAAATGCCGTCAGTGCATTAGAATGCTAATTCCGGAAGCATAGTGTCCCCAATTCCTGTCAAGGATTTCCCTTTCTCATCCTTTTTATACATTTGTATTTCTATCGTAAAAAAATACATAAGCTAAATCAGCATAATTTAAACGACAGGCACACAAACACACACACATTTACCATTTCAAAACCTCTCTAGCATCGTCAATTCGAAGCTACAAGCGGTAGCTAACTACAAGCTGGCTGGAACAATCGAGCAAACAAATGAGCACGTTTTTGGTCACGTACGAACGATTTCAGGTGAATTAATGTGTTGCCACTTTATTCTACCGGCATGAAAATGCATGCAGACCATTGTGGTTGTCTTCTCTTCTTGTGTCAGTTTTTTCTTGTGTCGCGTTGCTCCACGTTAGGAGAAATCATCTGTTAAGGTTGAAACACAATCTTCGCATATGCGGGAAGAATGCGTGCGCCAAACAAAGAACACTGCGGGCAACAACATTATCAGGCGGTTGTTGGAAATTTATAATCATGCGTTGGAATACCCGTGGTGGAAGAGAACGTGATGAGAGTGTGCGGTTTGGGGCACCGGGGTGTGATGGGTGTGGAAGTGGAGGAAGGAGCGACTGCAAACTTGTTCTGATCCTTCCAAAGTATCGGTAGACTAATCCCCAAATAAACAGTGCATATCATTCCAATTTGCTATACGGGTTCGGGGCCAATACTTCGTAGTTCTAGCTATACTTAGCCCATGAGTTATCCTTCCCAGGAAAACGTATAGCAGTCCTATCCCGCTGGTGGTATTTAATTTAGTTTCTACCAGGCATAATTCGATTTCTGGCAAACTGGTTTTACTGCAAAAGCGATCAGAAATGAATCCTTTTGATGTATCATCCCTTCCGGGCACACAAGGGAAGGGTTTCTTTGGAAATGCTGTGCGGGAAGAATTCTTAGTAGTGACCCTTTTTTGGGTTCAAACTATTCTGCAGATAGAGGATGTTTTGGGATCGAATTATTAAGTCATTATGATTTGTGTACCAAGCGATTTCACTAGGGGTAGTGTATTCATCCCAATTTCTTAGTTTTCAGACATTTGTCTTCAGCAGAATTTGGGATGAAGTACCTTGAAATTTCGCCAATACTGGACGATCATCAGGATCATCAGTAAATGTTGAGAGTAATATATATTAAGTCCTATAGGCATACCCTTAATCGCATAATCAAGTTGAAATACTAAGGGAATGGAAACAAAGGAAACCCAAACACCGATTACGCACCAATTTGGTGTAGAATCAATCGAGCTAGGGTAGAGGGATTTCCCTGCATTTGTGTTTTTGTTTCCGTTTGTGTAGAGGGAAAAGTGTGAGAATGAATAACAATTATTCAGCTCCCCATTGCCAAGCTGACCGCGAACTAATTAGAGAAGTTTATCATTGCCCGGGTGTTCTATTCTTATGCTGATTCCGCTCCACAAACCTGCTGGCAAACGCACACAAGAGGCCCTGTGTGAAGCGAGTGAATGGAGCGCGCACTGTGCATGAATTATGCTCGGCTCCGGTGCGAGGGCGTAGAGGCTGCGACCACAGAAAGGAATAAATTATATCGCGCAATCCAGTCTCGCATCTAATTACCCAATCCGGCACCGCACAGGGCGATGGTGTTTCCCGCTTCTCGCTCCGATTGCCGTTTGGCTCTTTTGTTTTTTTTTTTATATTTCTCTCTATCTGATATCCATCCATCGGAACTTGCGGGCAAAACCTTTGCAGCATAAACATGCATAAAATACCTTTTGACGGATCATCTCACCGACTGCCTCGTACACACAGTACCCCGAGGGCAGTTCCCTTGTAGAGACACACCATCGCCCTATGGCGGGTTGTTTTACAAAACCTGCTAAACTCTCACCATCGTCCTATCCGAGGGTTTTGTGTTGAGGATATGGAAATGGAGAAAAAGTCGCCACCCAACGTCAAATTAATTTCTGTTCCAAATGGTTGCTGCTACCGGCACCGGGTGCAGCTTTGCAATTCGAAACATATTTAAACTTTTTTGTTCTATGGAATGTAACGCTCTCGTTTACAGAGCAAGGGTAAAAAACACAATGAAACTTGTCATTGGAAACCGTGGTACACGTAATGCAGTTAAAGTTCTCGCAGTTGGGAGACACCAAAAGTGCACATTCGGCCAAGTGTGAAGCCCAAAAAAGTGAAACCAACACCGAAAAGAATGTTAATTTTTTTGGTGTGTATGCACAGCAGTGAAAGGCCTTTGTGTTTGCAGCGCAACTATCGTATGGGAAGGAATGCACCGGTCTTAGCTTAGCTGCCTGGTGTACCACACACTGGTAGTGCCAGCTGATCGATCGACGGCTGATGTGTGTTGGTTAGTTACAAGAAGGAGATAACTGCGAATGCGGCATGTGACTGCAGTTAAACACAGCACAAAATGAGCATCAACATCATCAACAACCCCGGGTGCCGGGTGAAGCAACACCGAACCGCTATTAGCATATGTTGTGTGCATGTCTTTCTTTCTTGTACGCTGGAGGCGTATGCTATCTTACACGTTTAAAGTAAATATGAATTAGCTTTCGTTCTTTCTACTCAGCAGCAGGCTTTAGAGAAAATGGGTTTACGTTAAGTCAAATACTTTTGTGTTGCTTACTGTACACTTTTGCCGTTTCTTATTGCTTATTTATATGCTTATTTTTAATTATTTCTTTCCCCATCGGAGGACTCAATAATCATTGAAGCAGTTCAATATATATTTTTTCTATTGGTTTTGTATTTTGTCAATAATAGAAGTTTTTCGTTAGGCAGTTAGAACAATGTTGAAATTAATTTTGAAATATTAATGCCAATGATATGCTTTTTAATGCCTGATTTGCCTAAATTAAATATTACAAAGCACGAAACAATGGAAGCTTAAGAGAAATAACTAAACAGTGTTAATAAGTAAAAGTATAAATAGGGTTAGAAAAAAAGATTTTACATGAAACTAGCAAACGTTGTATAAAATTAAAAAAAAAAACTCGAGCAATAAAAGTATTAATTTACACCTTGGAAGAGGAAACATTGATGATCAAAGATAAATTGGCATCAATAGACAACTTATATGCAATTGTAAATCCTTTTTTGTTATTTATTTCTTAGAAGATGGTCTTTGAGTTTCTTTACAAACAATTAATTAACATTTACTTTCTCCAAATTTTACTTTTCCTTTTCCGCCTCCTTCACCTGAATGGGTGACAACTTCTATTTATAGCCAAAAGGTCCAATAATTGTTGATGCGCTTTACATTTGTTCTTTATCTCTGCTTGATATGGGAGTCGGTATTACATCAGCGACACGCCAAGCCAGTTGCGCTCATGCAGGCGAGCAGCGCTTATCAGTCGACCATATTTGCCCATTCAGTTCAGCTCAAACATGCATGAATGCATCCTCCTCTTACGGGGTGGCGGTCACTCGGCTCCTTACACCACCGTCCAACATACACGTACCACTTTCACAAACACTGTAAAGCAATTCCCGGTACCGGAGATTGAATTCCGACCCCGGCAAAATAAACAGCCGATGCAACCGATGCTCGTTCCCAGAACGCCGCCATGCCAATGCTCTGTTCGGGCTGGGTTATGTTGGTTTTACACTCCATTCCCGTGTTCTCCATCACTTCAGCATGAAGGGTCCGACCCTGTGCACCTCCTGCTTCGTTCCACCTTCACCCTTTTGTTCTCGCTTGCCAGTGCTGGAGTCGGTTATGCTATGTATGTTAGTATGTTTTGGAAAATGCAATGCGTGAAGCGAACCGTGGCCACCCATTTCGTCGTGTGAGAAACAATTGTGTCCGGCTGTGCAAAGGGAATAAGTGCGTTCATGTTTGTGTTCAAGCGCCCCTTCGTCCGTGCTTGTAGAGACAGAGCGAGAAGGTGTACGCGCGTTTGTGCAGCAGGATCTGCGAAGCCAGGAAAGATGGTTGAACACGCATGGTTGACGAGTGTTTGTGTGTGTGTGCATCGCGACAAAATGCAACCCTCCCGAAAATACCTTCGATACACATTGGTTTTTGGGGGACCCGGGAGCGTTTTGCAAGCGTCGCTGGGGGAGTTGGATGTGCAAAACCGGGAAACATGAAGAAGATTCTTTACGGTTTGCTAGAGTTTTGCCAAAAAAAAAAGATTTAAAAAAACACAGAGGAGCCCAAGAGAAACACCGAAATGGGTGGACACAGACACAAAAACGGCTTTTCTTTTGTGCAAACTTAGCCGTGTGTGACGCCGCTAGTTGGTCCGAATCCTAGTGAAGAATTTGGGAAACGGAGGGTATTTGGGAATGGTAGCTACCAACACAGAACGGATTGTATTTTTTGTTTTTGTTTTTTGAGAAGGGTATCACTTCAAAGGGCGGTAGCGTAATGCTACTATTGCTACTCTAGAAAGCTTCAAATTCCTTTAGCACAGCAACGGTTTGCACCTGTAGTTGTAAACCGTATTAGGTTCACTTTCGATTTTTTCAGACGATCTAGTAAAGTATTCTTCTGTCACATTGTTTCATGCTGAAGCGTTCTAAAACACATGTTAGAATTAATGAAAGAAATAGATTACAGACAAATTCAATCATTATGTAACATTGAATGGTTATGAAACATTTTTTAATTGCTGTTATATTACACTGATATCAAGGTCAAAAAGATCTCGCCAACAGAAAAAAAGCTTTTATAATGTATAAAAATAATAAATTGGAAAGCTTGGTAATATGGCTTTTGCTTTACTGTAATTTAAACGTATTAAAAAGGTACGTTATACACATTTGATAATAAAAAGTTGAGTTATTCTCTTCATTAATTGATCAATTATTACAATTTTAAAGAATAAAAACCCAATGATCTAGACCAGATGTATATTTTGATACATGAAATCGCCAAAAATCAATTTTCTTAAAGTTCATCTTTCAGAGTGTTTTTCTAAGTAACATAACAGATTTTTGCGAATTTCTCTTATCAACACCAAAGAAATCGTTATCAGCAAAGATTTGAACTGACATGAAGGAATCTTTTCTCTTACTACCGATTGGCAGTGGTGCTCAAATAGCAAAACTGCCTTTCATCCATCACCAAGGTTCCATGGTGTAATGGTTAGCACTTTGGACTCTGAATCCAACGATCCGAGTTCAAATCTCGGTGGAACCTGCCTCAGATCGACGAATCAACTCGGGGGTGAGAGAGGCACCTTTCTCCTCCTGTTTTTATATCGTTGCTTTACCTTAAGAAGTATATTTAAATCATATTAAAATTGAATGCTAATTTCAACAATTAAAAAATCATGTGTGCAGAAGAGAACAGCATAAAAAAAAGAAAGATGCACTCGCCTAGGACCGGTGAGATCCCCAAGTTTCTAAAAATGATGTAGACAATGAATAAACCTCGAATGACCATTTTCTTGTATAGGAAAATGAAGTAACATAAAAAAATTACAAAATACCGCATTTTACAAAGATTGTACAAATAATATTCGTTACCGACAAATGGAGAATTCGCGCACTTTATGTAGGAAAAAAATTGCATCGACAAATTGGTTAGACATTGAGTAATTACCCCCGACCCTGACCACAACCCCCCCAACAGAGCTCATGTGCTTCCTGCTTTCCATGGCGTATTTTTACTCCTCACAAAATTGGATTTTTGATGCTTCGATTTGCGCTCGCTCTGTTCGTCGGTTTTGTATCAAACGTTCCGTTTTGTTTGCACTGGCAACAATGTTGCCCAGCACTTTGTACCATTCGCCAAAAATTGCATTGACGAGTGGCCTACCCCCTTGCTGCTTGCCAATGCTTCCCCACCCGGTGCTACATGAATCCCAACTGCATCGGTGTTTGGTAAGGAAGGAACGGAACGGAGATGGAACAACCACGAACAACCTATCACTGGGATGAGTTGTTTGATAAGAGGAAACGCAGCACGCAATACAATGTAGCAATGGAGAAGAGCAAGGAACAACCCCCCTGCCTCCCCCCCAAATAAAAAAAAAACAGTTGTTAACGTGTCCCGCTACCTCTCCGCCCTGGGTGGTGGGATCCATATGCATATACCCTTCCATGTTTTATTTCATTTTCGTTTTGCGCAAAACGTTTTACTTTTATTATAGCTCGATGAGTGTGTGTGTGTTTATTATTTGTCTTTTGTATGCCGCACTCTCCAGTGCATAGTGCAGTTTTTCTGTCGGATGTGTGTATGTGTTTTTTGGTGACGAAAAGTGCATCGAAAACCTTTTTAACTTGGTGGTGGCTCGCCTTTTTTTTCTGGCTTGTGTTTTGCTTGAGAGGGCGATATGAGGCAGACAAACATGTTGAAAGCCCCCGGTAGTGTGTTCTCTCCCCATTTGTCCAACTCTTCACGCTTGCACAGAATGCTTAATACTGCTCGGGATGCACTTTGTTCTCTGTCAATTTTAAGGTTTTGTTTTTTTGTGTGCCTTGTTCAAAGTGTATTTGCAATGTTGCACAGTGGGAGAAAATAATTTTATAATTATTCTTGTGATTTTTTTCTGGCTCAAAAAGAGCATTAATGTGGTGCAAATGGGTTGAAAAACAAGTTAAAAAATATAACAAATAAACAATGAATTCATCATCATCATCATCGAGCTAGTAAAAAACATGGTCAATGTAAGTCCAGATTTAAGTACAAAAAAATTGCTGTATTTTATGGACTTTAAAATATATTTTTAAATAAAGGTATGAATTTCAGAACAAAAGTAAATAAATAATATAAAAAAGTTTCAACGTTCCATTCGTATGTTTTCCCAATATCTCATTCGTGCCAGTATTATAGCCGTTGTTTTAAATTATATACCTTTGTTCTCTACCCTTTCCATACTACACACTCTTTCTCTCACACACATACCCATAAACATTTACAGAGAAAGAAGTTAAAAGCGATAAAAAAAGGTCCTGCATCTATGCGTTAAGAGTGGATGCAAACCCGAGACAGGAACCAAAAAAAGAACATACGCTCAAGCCACACAGCCAAACCACCAGCTCACACTGCTCATATGCAAATGGCACAACGAGGTTTGGTAAAGCATTATTAGCTCATATGCATCACGTCACAGAACAAAGGCAAAACGAAAGCAATAATATGCTGTGCCGAATATGCCGGCTAAAGAACCGACAGCGGACTGGATTCGGGTGCCGCTGCTACGGTACGGTTGGGCAATGTTGTTGGGCTACGTAATGCAATTTGTTTGCCGTTTGCCTTTCCCTCAGCTACCATAATAGGGGGAAAGGGGGACCTGTAGGTTCCCTTATTTGGTTGGGAGGAACTTGTAAAAATTCACAAATAAAAGGAAACTGCTCACACGGAACACGGAACAAGGGAAGGTGATAAAAACAGTCAGAACTGTTTTGCAGCTTTGCAATGTGCATACACGTACACGCAAAATAATTATTCTTATTTTGGTTCGTTGTTGTGTTATTTAACCATGCCAAATGCACCCCGTGGTATCAGGTTGTGTTAATGCAACGGTAATTAATCGGTGATGCACCAGCACGGTGGCAAGGCAACAAGTTATGTTCCCCAATAATCGCAAAGTGCAGTTAATGCAGTGAAGGACTCCCTCGGGGTTGATAATGATAAAGATTATTATTTTTATTGTTGTTGTGCCAGTGTTATCACCGTTACGATTACGATCGGTTTCTGATCGGTGGATGCAAATTTGCACCATGAAATGGGGCTTTTCTGTCAATAGAAATACTTTCATTTGTTTCTTTATTTTTTGCATAATTTCATGCGAAGGTTCACTTTCAAATAAAACGTTGCTCTTGGTGCGTTAGGGTGATGTCCGCTGTTCCCGCTGAGCAACCGCTTCCGCGTCAGTTCAGAAATAGCTTCCCCGTTGGCGAACTTGCCTTCGACGAAACCGAGAGTATGTTATTGCAAGGATTGCTCAGATGAATGTCTGCCCTGCCAAACATCAACTCTCTTACACACTCTGCGCTCACTCGTTCTCTCATCCATTCGCTATATTCGTGTTTGATTTTGAACTCCCTACTCTCACCCGCCACCCCCCGTTAGGGGGTGGGGGTGGGATTGAATTTGTTTTCTTTCAAAAATAGTTTTGAGAAACAAACAGGTGAAAGGGGGAACGGTTTGCTGAACGGTTCCGTTCACTAGGCCGTGCGGTCTGTGCTCTCGTGCTCGGTTTTGCTGCTCGTTCGGTCGGTCTAGGGCGGTTTGCAAACGGAACCTTTTCCGTACCGTGTAGCTCAGCGTCAACCGGGTTCCATGGTGTAATGGTTAGCACTTTGGACTCTGAATCCAACGATCCGAGTTCAAATCTCGGTGGAACCTACAGGGAAATATCTACTTTTTTGAAGGGAAAATGATAGAGAAGTTTATTTATAAATGATTTAAGATCGTTCAGCAAACATTTGAAGAACAATAATGAACACGAATCGTATATTGGTTTAATAAAATACAACGAACACATTTAAAAAAAATGACTAAACTTTAAGGTATTATTTAAAATGATTATTCAGAACATGACGAAAAAACACTTATTTCACACACCTTTTGATAGTTTTGAATCAATATAAAGAAACAACATAAGGTATTTGAATGCTGATTCAAATGCTTTTAATTGCAATAAAAAAGTTTGCTTCGAGTTTGAAATTCTGAAGAATATTGATGCTGTCGAAGCTACGCTCTGTGTTAACGAATACGAATCCTTTTTTATAAATTTGTTACCTCACTTTTCATAACCGCATTGCATTCCGCTTTGCTCTGCAATCTAACCGCCAACCTTTGCCAGCGCTAACATTACGCCAACCATGCAGCATTTCAATCTTTAGCCACATCTCATATCATTAGCGGCCGTAAGTGATTACATGCTTGCTCCTTCCCGTGCACCCCTTCCCCTGGTACGTACCGGAGCTGCATCTTAACGTGCTGCCCTCGATCATCGTCCCTCTATTTCCCTGCATTCGGCCATTTATGCTGCAAACGTGGCTACTCACGCCCTCACCTTTGAGCCTGTGGTCTTAGAGCATAGCATTTTTTCTCGTATTTTCCCTTGTGCTTTTTCCCTTATTAACGTCTTGTTTCTACTTTGTAGCGGCCCCCTTCCCCTTCTGCTGCAAATGGACACGCGTCGGACGTGACCGTTGAGTTTTTCGCTCGCACAATCCCGCACAAACCATGACTACGATGCCGAAGTCGTCCCCGGTACAGGGCGGCGGGATGGAAAATTGTTGGGTTGGATAGTGTGGAAAATTTTGCATTTCTTCTTCCTACTCCCCACCCACCTAGGCTATTGTCCTCCCCACTGCTACTCACGGTGCAAGCGAAGCACCCGAAAGCCAAACCGATTATTGTCCATGGCATAATGACAATAATCGGCAAACAATAAATTATCGCAAATTACCGAACGCACTCACCGGGGGCACACCGGGGGGCTAAAGGGGAGAAGGTTGGCAGTTTTGTTATGCTTGGAGAAAAAAATGGCTGGCCGAGAGGAAATGCCGGGTACGAAACGTAACTGGTACACGAAAGACAAACGTGAATTGTAAATGCGATCCATGGCGTGCCCGTGGTTGGGTGAGATGTTGCTGAAACGTCTCTTTTGCAGTCTCGTTCCAGCCATTGGTGAGGCTACAACAATGTTTTCTCCGTCCGCTGTTTACGGTGCCCAAAAGGTAATGATGGTAGAACGTGGTGCATCGGATGCATAATTGGTGGATTCAGCTGGATGTGCCATTTTGCCTATGCAGTTAGTCACGCTCATGGGTTCAAGCCCCGAATAGACCGTGCCCCCATACGTAGGACTGACTATCCTGCTATGGTAACAATAAGTCACTGAAAGCCAAGCCCCCACTTCACCAGTGGGTGGGTACAGGCAGGCCTTGACCGCCAGCGGTTGTTGTGCCAAAAAGAAGAAGAAGAAGAAGTTAGTCACGCTCGCTTCGTTTTGGCACATCGTTTTCGTCGAAGTACGCGGCGCAGCGGTACGTTTGTGGAAAACAAAAGTTGGTGGTTTTACATATTTGTGGTGCGCCAATATTTTGCCCAATATGTTTTCCACCGTAAAGAATGTAACATTTAATTCCCCCTGTCTTACGGTTACGGTCTGGTGGGCAAGCGGGTCATAAATTTACACAGTCACAGTTTGGCGAGGAAAAATGCATTTTGGTTTTTGAAGAGAACACTTTTCGGAAAGATTTCCGCTTCCCATTTATTGCCAGCAAAGGCCAGCAGGCCTGCTTTCCGGGATGCCAACCGGGTTTTGCCGCTGGATGTAACTTCGTACGCCGCTGAGTCGGGCGGTCTGTAGCGGGCCTACCTCCCGTGGATCGATTGTGTGGCCCATAATTCATAATGCTGACAATTTCCGGTGGACGAAACGATTCAGTTCCGGGTGAAAGGATGCTGTTGTAGTGAGATACAACACTACTACTTCCGGGGGGGTTAAGGTAAAGCTTTTAGTAGGATGCTCTCTCGAGAACGTAGCACATGAACTAAAACGCAATAAAACTACTACATAGAATTAAAGTATTACGAAATAAATAAGAAAAAATAATTTCACCTCAGTAAAACGCTCCTTTGACTGTTTTTACCATTATGCAATAACATAACAAATCATCAATTTAGCTTAAGCTGTTTATGTGTTGTGTCCTCCTTAAGGTGACTTTATTTGCCAGATGCATTAGTTTGGTAACATCGTAGTTCCTGGTTGGATTAAAAAATAAAATATCAAACCGCATATCTTCCCCTTCTTCTTCTTCTTCTTCTTCTTCTTCTTCTTCTTCTTCTTCTTCTTCTTCTTCTTCTTCTTCTTCTTCTTCTTCTTCTTCTTCTTCTTCTTCTTCTTCTTCTTCTTCTTCTTCTTCTTCTTCTTCTTCTTCTTCTTCTTCTTCTTCTTCTTATTTTTCTTCTTCTTCTTCTTCTTCTTATTTTTCTTCTTATTTTTCTCCTTCTTTTTCTTCTTCTTTTTCTTCTTCTTTTTCTTCTTCTTTTTCTTCTTCTTTTCTTCTTCTTTTTTCTTCTTTTTCTTCTTCTTTTTTTCTTCTTTTTATTCTTCTTTTTCTTCTTCTTCTTCTTCTTTTTCTTTTTCTTCTATTTGGCGTACCGTCATACGCGGACATGCCGGCCGACACAGGATTTCGAGATTTAATTCATTACCACACAGCCACATAGTCAATCCTTGTTGTTATGGGGGGACAGGTCCATTCTTGGCTTGAACCCATGACGGGTATGTTATTGAGTCGTTTGAGTTGACGACAGTACCATGGAACCGCCCCTACTTTTCCATTACTCTTAATCATCTGATGATATCAACAGGTCCCATACCAGATGAATTGAAATACATCGGAATCTATTTAAGATGCAGTTATCAACATGAGAATAACGGTGTTTTATCTTATTATGCTCTAATTTCCACACACAAAACATACATTTTTGTAGTCGTTGCCGCTAAATTTTAATTCTAACTAACCTATTTTCGTCTCTAATGCACTAATTTTGATAAAGTTATATAATTTTTGTCTGAAAGGAATCGATTTGTGACATTACGTATGGTTTATACGTTAATTTTGGGATATAAGTTATTTAACAAATTATCGTAAATTCTGAAACTATGTATTCTGAAATTATTCTTGACATTGTATTTCAAGGTGATGACAAGGTCTTGAGCATTTTTAAAATTTTATTTGATTTTCCGCCCAAAATAAAGGTCAAACAATACACGGATTTGAAGTGTTTTAATATTGTAGAATTACAATTGTCATGAGTATCTTCAACTACCTTGTTAATTTAAAATAAATTTTGAGAGTCAAAATTTTGTGGCAATGACTTTAATCCTGTTTGGAATTCCATGCAGTATATAGGATCGGTCTAGGAAGACGCCGGCACTTAAAATTGGGTATGCAGACATTAAAATAAGTTTTAAAACTAAAATGCTGTAGTGTGAGAGTGAAGATTATGGACAAAATTGTGAAAATATCCGAATTTTGAATCAAAACGATCGCAATGTGAAACATGAGCTCGAAACTGTCTGAAATATGAATCAAAACATTGTTATAATTTTATGATTTTTTGGACGCTTCTGAGTAAACATAACAAATTACTTTTTATCTCAAAAACTACAAAGAGGTTTGGTGGATTAAATTTGTATTAGTAATAAAATTTTACATGCTATAATGTCTTAGATGTCCGTAAATAAGCAATACGAAGTGATACGATACATTAATTGAAAATGGCTTTTATTATTTCAGTTTTATTTGCAAGCAATGATTCATTGATGAAATAAACGACATGATTTAATCGGTGAATAATTGCAATAAGTGATGTAAAAGTCTTTAAATTCATCTAAAAATAGCTTTTACCATCTTGATTGTTTGTAACTAATCAAACACTTAAAAAATAATTAATTCAATCCACCAATAAGGTAAATGCAATGTACAAAATAAGCAAATGACAATGTATCTTAATCAAAACTGTTCTCTAATGATTATACACACCTATCACGGCATGCCATTTGATACAACTAACAGCACACAGCCAAAACAAAAAAGAAACAAACCAATTACATTACTGCAAAAGGAAATGGAACATAAATTGCGAACGAAATTATCTACACCCACGTGCCACGACGCGCACTGCACGCGGTGAGCCATTAGGGACGTGTCGATTGAAATGTTCTTTTCAAAAAAGTCTTGAAAAACAATGCAAATGTGAAAGCGAACGGTGCAGAATACAGAACTGCTTCCCATTAACGCTACTATTATTTGCTTTGTAACTACAATTTGTCATCGCGGTGAGCGGTTCTGAACTGAACTGTGGCTGTGTGGAAAGCTGGTCACCTCTCGTTGCACCTTTTACCTTTCAAACAGCGCAGCATGGCAATGCTGGGCAACGTTTCTTCACGCATTGGTCACATACGGTGTCATTTGCGCTGTAGTTGTTCAAAATTTCATGCCATAATGCATTCGCTACCTTCACTTCACCTCTGATGGGGGCGGTAGAACGAGGACAGCTGACTGTGTTGGGCTGGAGGAACTAGCTAACCGGAAATGAATATATTATGCTGGCAATAGAAAAATCTCCCACCGTCCTGATCTTTCACCACACGGCGCCGTGTCCACCTGCATAACCGGGAGAGGTTAGCAGTGGGAGCCTAGTCACCATATTGCACCACCATCAATCCCGTGTGGCGTGTGTGCGTGCCTGTCGCTGGGATACGTGCGTAGGTGCAATAAAATTGAGGACCGAGTCTATTTCACCACGGACACGTTCCAAGCGGGAAGCGATCAGCCGGATAGGCCACCGAAGCACCTGGTTCCTCCTGGTTCGGTGATAGACCGAGCGAGAAAGAGAGCGCCCCGAAAGGACCTTCTGTCACGGATGTGCACCGTTCGAACGGCAATTATCATATTTTCACAACATCGACCGATGGCTTTCGTTTCCAAGGAAGGACAAATGCGTGCGCGTATGTTCACCAACAACAACAGCAACAAAAACAACCATAAATGCTCGTCTGGATGCGTATGTTGGCACTGTTGGAAGCATCCTGAGGAAGAGGATGTGTGCTGTTCTCTTTGATGTTGGCTGCACGGCACCGAACCGACGGCGGCGCCCTCCCTGTGTCGGAACACCTTTTTCTGTTCAGCTCAGAACATCGGCGAGCAGAAAAAGGCGACAGATGAAACGTGGCAGAACATGCCCATGACCCAGGTCCGTTTTGCTTCCGACAGCTGAGAACGACTGCTCCTTTCACCCAGTGCGTGTGAGTGAGTGTACGTGTATCAGCTGACACGCGCTCCTGTGGTGTGCGATATCGACAGCTTTTTAAAAATTAAAATCATTTCGACAGATGAACCGGAAATGGACCGCGTAGGATGTGGGATGTAGGGATTTTGCTGTTGCTCTTGTTGTTGAGGAAGATTGAAATTCATGATTATGGGTTCGGTTCGTGCCGCCGGGAGACATGAACGATTGGATATAGGGATTGGTATCCGAGCAACAGCGAGCGAGCCGTATGGTTTTAGATGGGAATGGTTTGTGATATGAAGTTAAAAGCGTTGAACGAATAGCTGCTGGGGGTTTGATAGTATAATGTGTGATGTAACATGTTGTATGATGTAAGAATCATCTAAACTCTATGCGAAATTCTTCTTCTTCTTCTTCTTCTTTGGCACAACAACCGCTGTCGGTCAAGGCCTGCCAGTACCCACTAATGAAGTGAGCTTGGCTTTCAGTGACTTATTGTTACCATAGCAGGATAGTCAGTGCTACTTATGGGGGCACTGTCTATTCGGGACTTGAACCCATGACGGGCATGTTGTTACGTCGTACGAGTTGACGGCTGTACCACCAGACCGGCCCAATGCGAAATTATATGCTTTTTAATTTGAAGCCTTTTTACTTTCATGAATTGGATTGTTTACTCGCAGTGAATAGAGAATAGCTAATGATGCAGTTTTAAAAAAAAACACGTAATCAATAGCTGCAATGAACGAAAAAAGTCAAAAGTTAGTGTTGACGCTTCGCTTGGATGTCAAATGATAACTTGACGAAAGTGAGTTTCGTCAAGTGAGAATGAGCACGGTAGGAAATGATGAGTAGCGGGTGAGTTGCCACTCGCGTGAGTGGCAATCATAGAAAAATTATAAATAGGGCAACATAATGAATACACTTTCTCTTGCACTTTGGAAATTCAACACACAGCGGTAAATATTCAGCCCACGCAAAATCATCCGAAACATACGCGATTGTTCATGGTGCCGTGACCAGGATTGTGCGAATATCTGGTTTTTAAATCGCAAGTTTCGATAATTGCATCGGGGTTTCGTTTTACCGCTTGTGCCACACACTTTTTGGATTGCCGCAAACTTACAGCTGATTTTGCCGCATCACGCAAGTCACTGTAATCGCAAACACCCACATCCACTAACATAATGGCCACACCGCCCGTTGTTTTGGCGTCCCGGCGGACTGTTTTATTGGGAATTCTCTCGCGATACGAGAAATTCATTAAGGATTTCGTCCCTGAACGGGATCAAGTAGAGGTGGAAATACGCGTTAAAAGGTTCGATAAGCTGTGTGCGGATTTGGAAGCTGTGCAGCAACAATTGGAAGATTCTGCCGACACTCCGGAAGAAGTGTCGCAAAATGCTACACTCAGAGAAAGTTTTGAGGATAGATTAATTCTTGTGCAATCCCAGCTGCAAGCAAGGTTACCAAAAGAGCAGTTTCAAAATGCCCAATCGAGTACCGGAGCGAATCCGTTAAAGGGCATCAAACTTCCTACCATTGCGCTGCCTGAATTCACGGGGGACTATATGCAATGGTTGACATTCCGCGATACGTTTGAGTGCTTAATTCATAATAATATGGATTTACCGGCCATTCAAAAATTTCACTATTTGCGCGCCGCGGTTAAAGGAGAAGCTGCTCAAGTGATAGAATCAATCACCATAAGCGCAGCTAATTATGATTTAGCATGGAACACTCTAACGGAGCGATACTCGAATGAATACCTCCTGAAAAAACGCCATTTGCAAGCAATGTTTGCCATCCCAGCTGTACAGAAGGAAAGCGTTGCAACATTGCACCACCTTGTAGATGAATTTGAGAGACACACAAAGATTTTGCAACACTTAGGAGAAGAAACAAATACATGGGGTAGCATTCTCGAGCATTTGCTATGCACTAAACTTCCGATAATTACTTTACGCGATTGGGAGGAGCAAGCCTCAAGCAATAACGATCCCAGTTACGACAGTTTGATTTCGTTCTTGCACCGTCGTATGCGTGTATTGGAGACGTTGCTTGTCAACAACTGTCATACGTCTCAGGGTAACGACCTAGCTCCCGTACGGAGAATGACCGTTCTTCGCCAAGCCAGTTTTGCTTCCACATCGCATGAAATGCCGAATTGCATGCTATGCAACTCCGCGCACAACCTTCTGAAATGTCCGCGTTTCGAGCGGATGGACCCGAAGGAACGCCATCGGTTTGCTATGACCTCGCGTTTGTGCTTAAATTGTTTACGCGATAATCATATGGCTCGAGATTGTCCATCACAGTACAAATGCCGTTACTGTAATGCCGCACACCACACAAAATTGCACTACGCACATAACAGCCAAGCTTCCACTACACCACAGCATCACGCTCACCATAACCCAAATTTCACTGCACCTCAGCAACACACACACAACACCACTAGCGATCACACAGCCACAAACAATACACAACGCACATTTGCAGCAGCATTGCAGCATGCACCCGAACAAGTCATACTGCAAACTGCTATGATAAATATCATAGACGATTTCGGAATAGCACATCCTGCGCGGGCGCTGTTGGACAGCGCATCGCAACCGAATCTAATAAGCGATCGACTCGCTCATCGCTTACGGCTGAAGAAAAGTAATGTGAACATTACCGTCATTGGAGCAGGACAAGCTACAAAGACAGTACGGGAGTCCGTACAGGCACAGATTGTCTCTCGATCCAGTTCGTTCACTGTGAACACTGAGTTGTTGATTGTTGACAATTTGATTGCAAATCTACCAACGCGCGACATAGACATCAGCGATTGGAAGATACCACCTGGTTTCGCTTTAGCAGACCCTCTGTTCAACAAAGCTGCTCCTGTAGACCTCATTCTTGGTGCTCGTCATTACCACACTTTCTTTGAGAATGCAACTCAGTTCCGTCCTGCACCTCATCAGCCCGTGATGATAGACAGCGTTTTCGGCTGGGTAATGACTGGTCCAACTGGCAGTGACAATTCTTCACCTAAAACCGATCCCACCGCATCATATACAATCGTCTGTATGGCATCCTTGGAGGATTCGTTACAAAGATTTTGGCAATTAGAAAATTTAACCATGAATGATGGATACTCACCAGACGAACGACATTGTGAATCGTTCTATAAGCATACCACCAAACGTGACGATAGTGGTAGATATATTGTTCGCCTACCGAAACAGCCCGACTTTGATGCAAAGCTCGGCCTTTCTAGACCTCAGGCCATTCGTCGTTTTGAGCTTCTCGAGCGGAGATTGGAACGAGATCCAGCACTTCGAGAAGCGTACCAAGACTTTATGAAGGAGTACTTAGCACTGGGTCACATGTCTCCTATAAGCACTGATTGTGATGATACAGCTGCTTATTATTTACCACACCATCCAGTTTTTAAAGCGTCAAGTACCACCACAAAGGTCAGAGTAGTTTTTGATGGCTCGGCTAAAACGTCAACTGGCTTTTCGCTGAATGAAACTCTGCGGGTTGGACCCATAGTTCAGGATGAACTCATCGATATTATTTTGCGTTTCCGCACCTATAAGATTGCTGTCGTAGCTGATATCGCCAAAATGTATCGACAAATTGTGCTGCATCCGGATGATCGACGATTGGTTCGCATTTTCTTCCGTTTCTCACCGCAATCGCCGATTGAATTGTACGAGCTGAATACTGTGACATATGGTTTGTCTCCATCATCGTTCTTGGCCACTCGTACATTGCTGCAGCTTGCGGAAGATGAAGGTGCTGACTTTCCACTAGCTTCACCCGCACTGAGACACAATTTTTATGTAGACGACTTCATTGGCGGAGCTAACAGCGTGAGTGAAGCTCGCGAGCTTCGTCAGCAACTTTCCGAGTTACTCTCCAAGGGCGGGTTTGAACTCCGGAAGTGGACATCCAACTGTTTAGGCGTACTAAGTGGTTTACCAGCAGAGCATATCGGTACACAGTCATCACTGCAGTTTGTGCCGAACGAGACTGTGAAGGCACTTGGTATCGCATGGAAGCCCGAACTAGATGTTTTGTGCTTTGAGTCGACTGCAATAATGGAAACCGCCAACCTCACCATGCGATCCATATTGTCAAACATTGCTCGAATGTTTGATCCACTTGGATTGATCGCTCCAGTCATCATACGCGCGAAATTGCTAATGCAGGAGTTGTGGCTGCAGAAAATCGGATGGGACGATCCGGTCCCTGTACACATCTGTAACAAATGGAAATCGGTTACTGACGACTGGAAGGATTTGGAAAGCTTCAAAAGCGAACGGTATGTGCTCTTACCTAACTCTAAAATACAGTTCCATACATTTGCAGACGCGTCAGAAGTTGCTTATGGTGCCTGCATTTATGCGCGCTGTGAGGACCAGCAGGGACGAGTACGAGTCAGCCTGCTCGCGTCGAAATCGCGTGTAGCTCCACTAAAACGAGTTACATTACCAAGATTGGAGCTCTGCGCGGCCGTGTTAGGAGCACATCTTCATCATCGTGTTAGACGCGCTATGGGAATCGACACAACCGAATCGTTTTTCTGGTCGGATTCGACGGTAACGCTAAACTGGATAGCGTCTCCACCCAACACCTGGAAAACATTCGTGGCGAATCGTGTTGCTGAGATCCAGAACTATTCGCACCCTCGTCAATGGAAACACATTCCCGGTTCATCGAATCCCGCCGATCTGGTGTCTCGAGGGATGTCAGCAGCTGAAATGCTAAAAGGATCGATTTGGAGCTGTGGTCCTGAATGGTTGGCGCTATCCCCCTCCAAATGGCCAATGTCAAATCCATCACTGACTGCTGAAACGGATATGGAAATTCGTCAGGTGAGTGCTGTAGTTGCAAGTATACAAACCACTCACCATTGGTTCAATTTGTCGTCGTCCTACACCAAATTGGTACATATAATTGCATACTGCACACGTTTCATACACAACACAAAACACAAGACACGTACACTACAGTCATCACAAGTTACCTCAGCAGCATTACCGATCACCCCTGAGGCTATAGAAGCAGCTAAAATCGTGCTTTGTAAACTGGCACAAGAGCACGAGTTTTCATCAGAGATCCAACTGCTGAAAAAGGGAGAAATGGTACGAAAACAATCACCTCTACGGCGATTGAATCCGTTTCTCGACAACGATGGAATATTACGAGTAGGAGGCCGCTTGAAACTTGCACAGCTACCGTACCAGTTCAAGCATCCCATCCTGCTTCCCAAAAACCATCAGCTGGCTCATCTCATCGCGGTGCACATACATGAGAAGCTGATGCATGGCGGGGGAAGACTACTACTTTCCCGGATACGTGAGGAATATTGGCCACTCGATGGACGTCGGCTAGTAAAAAACGTAGTGAGGAATTGCTTTCGTTGCATTCGTCAGGATCCGCAGCTGACACAACAACAAACTGGTCAACTCCCGTATGAACGCATCACCCCGAGCCGGCCGTTTTCCATAACTGGAGTGGATTATGCCGGCCCGCTGTATCTGAAACCCGCACACAAGAGAGCCGCTGCCGCTAAATGCTACTTGTGTGTGTTTGTGTGTTTTTCAACGAAGGCAGTGCATTTGGAGCTGGTGGGCGATCTCTCCACGGCAGGCTTCTTGGCCGCATTACATCGCTTCACATCCCGGCGAGGATTACCATCGGACATATACTCCGATAACGGAAAAAACTTTGAAGGTGCGGCACACGAACTTAATGAATTGTTTGATATGTTACAGAACGAACAGCACCAAAACGTCATCGCATCCAACTGTTCGGACAGGGGCATAACTTGGCACTTTACCCCACCTAAGGCCCCACATTTTGGTGGATTGTGGGAAGCAGCGGTTAAGACGGCCAAACGACATCTCTACAGGCAGCTAGGCAGTTCGAGGCTGTCTTACGAGGGATACAGCACCATTCTGCAGCAAATAGAAGCGGCAATGAACTCGCGTCCTTTGTTGCCAATGACGGATGACCCCAATGATTTGGCAGCGCTTACGCCGGCGCACTTCCTGATCGGTTCTTCTATGCATGCTGTCCCGGTTCCCGACTACACACGACTGAAACCATACACGTTAGACGAATTGCAGAGCTGGCAATTGCTTGTGCAACGCTTTTGGAAGCATTGGACAACCGAATATCTGCAGGAAATGCAGAAGGATAATAAGGTAGTGAATCGTAGCGAAATAGTACCTGGCAGACTGGTCATCCTTGCGGACGATTCGCTCCCTATCACCCGATGGCCACTTGCTCGCATCATCGATGTACACCCAGGAGAAGATCAGCTTACGCGTGTAGTGAAGTTGAAAACGGCAAAAGGAATAGTTACGCGTCCAGTAGCTAAAATTTGCTTGTTGCCTGTTGCGAAGCCTTCCGATTAGCAGCACGTGTAGTTTGTTTTTGTTCATGACATTCTGTCATGGGGGGGAGTATGTTGACGCTTCGCTTGGATGTCAAATGATAACTTGACGAAAGTGAGTTTCGTCAAGTGAGAATGAGCACGGTAGGAAATGATGAGTAGCGGGTGAGTTGCCACTCGCGTGAGTGGCAATCATAGAAAAATTATAAATAGGGCAACATAATGAATACACTTTCTCTTGCACTTTGGAAATTCAACACACAGCGGTAAATATTCAGCCCACGCAAAATCATCCGAAACATACGCGATTGTTCAGTTAGTATCAATGACTTATTTGATAGCATATTAACAGCGGAATTTTCTGAAAAGCATGCATTCAGTATGGTAGAAAGAATGGATTGGAGATAGTTGAAGATAAATTATACATTTGCACGGAACTAAATACCTTTATAATATACAAAATTGAGCGTACGTATAGATTTTCAACTGCCTGGTCGCAAGATACTTGGTCGCAAGATACTTGGTCGCAAAACTCACTGACGCAAATCGATACAAACCATATACTATTGATCCTTCTTTAAATTGTTATAATTGAACATAGATTTGAAAATTACACATTACACTTGTGTTGTGATGAGAAACATTCGCTTTAGATTCTGAGCTAAGCTGACCGGACGTGTCATCCAGTCGATCAATAGACTAGAAGAATTAATTTCAATTACTATCAGTTGTTTACATTGTATAGCAGTTTTCGAATAGCTATCTATATGGGTATAATATATAGGTGGGCTTATTCCAAGGTGTATGTTTTTAGAAGGTTATTTTTTATCGCTTCTGCTTCTTAATGAAGATTTTAAAAGTATTTTGAGTATTCGTCAAGCCTGCAGAAAACTTGTTTGAACAAAAATTTTCACCCATCGTGTCAAAAAGTGATATTCAAATTTGGTTATCAAAACCATACTATGAGACCACCTGGACTACATACACTTTGATTCTAGATTCCACCACGTGATCTCTTTAATCCACCTTGGGATAAATGTAAACACCACCTTGTTTTCGCCATTTTTCGAGCAGGTACTCGAATCTAATTCTAGCTTTGTGGCTAGAATAATCTAGACTGAAAAATTGCAGGCTAGTTTTGTGTGTGGTTTTGTATGGAGTGTTTACATGATTTCAGCCTCCAACTGTCAAACTCCATACAAAAAGCTGACTAGAATCGTGAAGGCCCCCATTGGTTGCTTTGTGTACGTTCGGCAAACATTTTACAATGTTTAATTGGGATTTTTTTAAGCTAACTGTGTTAAAAAAACGCAAACAATAACGTACATATTAATTCGCTTATCGAAGAAAAACAAAAAAGGTTACAATCAATGTTACAACCATATGCCCAAATCTAGTGTCTAGATCCTTCCATACATTAGGCAGCCCGTTACAACCATCATGTGTTGTATAAATGATGCAAAAGAGTTGAAAGCCATCCGTTAATAGAAGGATCCTTGAAGCGAAATATGTTGCACAGAGATAATAATAGAAAGGGAGAAAAACAGACAGTAAGAGAGGGAGAGTCAACTTAAAAAAAGTCACCATCATCATCATCATCACCGTCGTCGACGTCAACATGTTGTGTAGCCTGTCGTGTTATTCTACTCACCGTGCACCTCATCCCAGCCACATTAGATCATCACACTCACGGTAAAGCACGGACAAAACATGTTTGTCTGATTCGTTTCCCTACTCAGAGAAAGGATGTGTAGTGGCGTGCAAAATGGAAAACGAGACACACTGCCCGTGACATGTCGAACCCGGCCGAACAGTGGGCAAGGGAAAATGAAAAGAAAGAAAAGAAGAGGAAGCAAAAATGCCCCAAAAATTCCTCACCGAGGCTTGTTTTTGACTTTTGTGATAAATGGTGCACCGATGACTAGGTTGGAAAATGGAAATGTGCACCAAACGAAAACGATTAAGAGAGAGAGAGAGAGAGAGAGAGAGAGAGAGAGAGAGAGAAAGAGAGATAGAGTATGAAAAGGAAAGAACGGCAGTTGAAAAAAAACCCTCACGAAGCGTTTTCATAATTTAGATAATCGGTCGAATTTGCTGCCCAACCGGCAATCCATCCATCCGACGTGAAAAGGTTTGGAGATTTTGTGTCTGTTTTTTTTTTATGTTACATTTAAAACCCAACCAACAGTTCATGCAAACGTATCCTCCCTGTAAACGCTGTAGAGACTGGAGCTGAGGGCATCCTGCTCTAAACGCTGCCACCGCTTACTGTGCTACCTCGGCACCAAGACTGATGGAGCGCAATCGAGTTTGCACCCACCACCGTCAGTGTAATGGAACGCTTTTCCACAAGTCAACTGTGGATGGATGGCATGGATCGTTCGTGTTTTTTTTGCCATTTGTTGGTTTGGAATGCTTGTGTAATAGCTGTGCTGCGTTACATTCTCCCGAGAGGGCTTAAGAGTGCTCGTAGTCAAAAAACGGCGCGGTCCGTTGAAAAACGAGCCACCCAGCCCCCGGGTCCGTTCGCTATCCTTCCGGATTAGCGTGAAGGCTGCGTCGACTACGAGCTGCAGCATACTTGCGTGTAAAAGCGAGCGATTTTTCGCCCCCTCTACATCCCATTCCGCTTTCAAACCCATCAAATGTAAGCCTTTGCTAAATGATTATGGTTATCCTTTGGGTGGCAAGGGGTGGGAAAAAATGGCACAGAAAAATAACAAAAAAGAAAAACATACGAAGGCTTTGAAAACGATGGTAAATGTGTGCTCAAGCTTCATCAACGCGTCAGTAGCGAGGGATATGATAACCAGAAGTGGGTGGAAAAAATGAACGAAAACACACACACCAATCTCCTGTAGCTATTGTAAAATGCTGCACAGTAATGCTGCCCGCTGCCGCGGCAGCTTAGGGGTTGAAAAATTCTCTTCATCTTCATACACGCAGAGAGCAGTAGCGCTCCAAACCGTTTGCATTTGCATTTTGCAATCCGCGTTGTGAAAGGAAACGCAACTAAATAAAAATCATCCTCCGTATGTCACGTTCGAACGCGTGCGGAGCTGGGCGGTGTTTGCTTTTTCGCATTACTGCTACTGTTCTCACTGTGCTTGTGCAGTTTGGTTTGTTTTTTTTTTGTTTGCCCAGCTCACTACACTTGAGATGCACTCCGTGCTGCTAGTTAGTTAGCGGGGAAAAATGGCACCGAAGGATAACGCGCGTACTCTGTGCAAATACATGCACTCAATGCAGACGTTGCTTTATTACGTGCGTAATGGAGAAGGAAGCACCATAAAGCGAGCTGCCTGTCTGGTCGGAGAGTAATCACTGCTGGGTTCAGCTATATTAACGTTGGAGAGAGGATATTAGCTTTTTTGTGATCTTTATTTTATGAATCTTAATACATCGAAATAACTAAATGCTTACCAAAAAGTTATTAAAAGTTATTTTTCAACTTTTCTATGGCAAAAGGATCACTTGCTCTTTATGGTTCACGTGATGCTTAACTATCCTTGATGATGATCGCAGAAAATGTTTCTAGCCTTCTGTCAATGGTGCATATTTCTCGTGCCTAAATCAAACCATTGACAGCTCTAAAAGCAATTCCAGTATGTCAAAGATAAAGTTAAAGAATGGAACGAACATGGTGCTTCTGAAGTCCATAATTTTTATCGTGGATATATGGTTGCAGAATTGGTATAAAAATCTAGTTTTCAGCTAGTTTTCATTCGAAAGGAATCTCTGATACTCTTAGAATTCTTGAAGAATTAGCCTTGATCTAGTGATTTGGAGGACATCCCTCCATCTAAACCTATTCTTCAGTGTTAGGCGATATCTTCAGAGTTTCAATTGGAAATCCTATCAGATTCCAATTGCGCGTATCATATAAGGGGACTTCCTTTCACAAAAAGTTCACTTTTGAACGAGTAAAGAAAGTGTCCCAAAATTATGAAAATCCTGTAATCAATAACATACGTTTCCTGTAGTATTGCACTATCGTTTGCATAAAAAAAGGATTATTTTCGATAAACTGTAGACAAAAAATAAAGGAAAATAATTTCCCTCCATGAACATCCTTTGAAAGGTAAATATTTAAGATTACTTGTACAAATACAACTACGACCTTGCGAGCCTTTGTCAGTTATCCGGAATTTGCTCTGAGGCGGACGAAGACGTGCGTGCAGGCATATTTTTAAGACCTGTCTCGATTTTTATCAATTCCTTCTCAATTTTCGCGACAAAATTGTTGGAGTACAGATTATGTATCATATTGGTCTACAAAATTTCGATGGGACGTGGCTGGGGATATTGGTTCGTGTACAAGGGTGCCATACAAGGGTGCATATCTCATCTATTCAAAAAATAGCTTAACCATGAGCAATCTTTACCATTTATGCCATATTAAATTTGAACCATTCTGATATAATAAAATCTGAAATTGCAAAAGTCCATACCACCACATTGTTTATAATGGCAAACACGGATAAAACAACTAGAACAATTTATCACTTACCGGCGCACATCGAAGCAGGTCCCTTCCTCACCTCGCTTCAGCGATACAGCTTTGGTCTGCTAATAGAAATTTACCAGCAGTGTGCGTAACCTTCCCAGGGCAATAAACACATTCACCACGCGCCCCGTCAAACCACCATTTCCCGACAGTGAAGCTTTCGCGGTAAGGAAAAAATATGTTTTTATCTCCAAAACAACGGTAACCTTGTGCCGAAGAAGCACAGACGTGTGCGGCTCAGCACCACGAATTGAAGTCGTAAACAACTGGGAATCGCACATTATTCGAACGATTTCTGGACGTTTTCAGTAGTAGCAGTAGTTGTTTTTCTCTCTCCTTCCGTCCATTCATCGAATGCAGTGAAGCTACCAGGGCTAGGCGGGTCGAAATGGGACCGGCGGAAGCAAACAAACAACTCCGGAATCGGATTTTCGGTTAAGATTGGAACCTTGGCAAGCAAACATCCCCTTAAACGATTGATTTGTTTGAAATAAAAATTGTGTGAAATCGAAAACGGGCGTACTAGAGCGTGAGAGAGGGCGCTGGAGGCAGACAGGAGTCAGAGGAAGCGGAGTTAAACGAATGAGCCTCCTTCCAATCGGCTATCAGTTTGTTTTCGACCGAGTACGATGGACACGCTGGAACGGTGGCGCATAGATTCCAGGGGGGGGAGAGCCGTTGTTTACGAGTTCCATTTGCTGCTGCTGCTGTTGCTGATCGATCGTACCGTGGCCTTGCGCGGTAGCGGTGGCTAAGATGGGATTTCGAGCGTTGTCAACATGACCGCCCGTCGTGCCTTCCTTCCCGCAAACCACTTCCAACTCTACCCAATCGGGACAGGGGGCCGATACTTTCAACACCCACCACCACCTTTCCCAGCCAGAACCCTTTTCCGCGCGTGCTGACGGTTTCGAATGGTGTTGAAAATCACACCTTTGCTATTGGCCGGGGTGGAAGCGTTGAACGATCTGGATGATATCGGGCTATCAGGCTTGCGGTGGTTATTTTTTTTACCTGAACCAAGGAAACTTTGGCAAGTGTGGATAGGGAGAGCATAGTAAAGGAAGAGGAGGAACCATTATTTTCCACGATTAGCTTGCTTCAAGGCAACAGGTTTCAGGTTTCCCGCGATAGTGTTTTGGTTTGGCAAATCGGTTTGTGGAACTGCGTTTATCGGTATTCTGGCACACGATATTTACGCCGTTTTGGTTATTGGTGGGATAGTAACATCGTTTTCTCGAAACTTATCATAATTTCCACAACAATGAGTTTCTTGGAAGATTCTTGTTGGATCTACGCTACCTGCTACTAACATTATAATATTGATACTTATTGGCAGGCAATTTGTTAAACTATTGTGTGCTGTTCCTTAAATTGTTTCAAATCATTATTATCAACTGACACATCTGCATATGCCAGCTAGCCTTACTAGAAGAGAACAGATACGATTGGAAAAGCATCACGTCCAATCCTAATTCAGGGATCGGAAGATGTGCAAATTCAAAACCCTTGGGGAAGAATGATATTAGATTGGAATCGGGACACGGTTAAATATTACACCTGTGGCTCAGATTGAGATGGATCGGGCGCGCTGTCAGTCATCGAAATAGAGACTAGAGCTAGTGGATGGAATTGGATCTTAAACTTACACAACAAGCAATCAATTTTTGCGAAGAAAAAATCCAAAAAATAATGAATACAAAGAGAGTCTGAGATTGAAACTGGGAACGAAATTTAATAATTGTAAAGAAAACGGAATTAATAGAGCTTGCATGACTCAAAAATTCACTTAAAATCAGCAATACATTGTTTTGGACAGATCTAAAAGCAAATCAATTTTGTTTACATTGTTCATTGCAAATTTAATTCGATTGGCTGTTTGATACGTCTTCAAGAATTGTAGAAATAATATAAGTTGTTCCTGACTTCATGCATTTACAGGAAAAGCGATATTCCTTTATGCTATTGACATTATCACAAATATTTAAGAATAACTTGCAATATCATTAATTATTAAAATATATACGGTTACTTTCATGCGAATATTTAGGAATTTTTTGTTCTTTTTTGATGTCCAGGATCAACACAGTTTGTGAAGCAACTACGTTACTAGCACAGTACAACAAATTCACCAACAGTTCAACAGCTGATTAAATATTCAACAATGCTGACTACTAGGCCCTATACATTGAGGTTCATGTCCAGAAATGATAACCGTTCAATGATAATTATAGGAGAATGGAACACGTTCTCACGAGATCCACCGAAAAACGAGCACATTCACATCCATTTACCGGTGCCGGATTGGTCCAGATGGTAGGGAAAATTTCCAACGATAATTCATGATAATTGATAACAAATCACCTCTAAACACGGCCTCATTAGCATCGAACCTACACCTTCCATTCGGTGGCCGATATCTCGACGGTAAATATTCACCCTACACCATTTGTGTGGAAATCCCGTGCTCTCGCGAGTCACGTTCGGTACTGAAAACAAGATGATGCAATGTGCGCTTTTTGATCCTTGGAATAAAAATGAAACCAGTCAACAGCCAGCAAAGATGTGCAATATTTGTTTTGAAATTGATTCACCCTTGGGGTGGAAATACCTGTACTCTCACTAATTGCTAAATCATCCGATTAGCAGACAGGTAAAGTCAGTAGTGTGTATTGTATTTTTAGAACAAGGTAACAAATTAGCACATGAGTGACAGATACGCGCAACAACCCGTACTCGGCATCATAAAAGTATCATTTTCAGTGTTTTCCCGCAATTTAATATTTAGACACATGGCAACAAATATGTCCACGTCCGTGTTGTTTTTTTTTTAAGGAAAATTATCATCATCACCCGGACCCTCAATCCATCCAGTAGATTAAATCTTTCATCTTACCATGCTCTTTCGATTCGTTATGGCTGCTTCACGTTTGAGTCGTGATGTCACAAATTGTGGCAATAGAGAAGCAACAAAAAACGGAACGAACTAACTATTCCTCTTTTTTTTCGCATCGTCGTGTTGTTGTTGTGTGCTGTGTTGAAAATTGGTACGCTAATTAACATTGGCAAGATGTCAACGCAAATGGTGCTGCTGCTGCTGCTACGGAGGAGAAGGTTGGACCATTTGGACGCACATCTGCCAACTGGTAGATCCTCAAACCTAGAGCAAAAAGAAAGATTTCGCTAGCTATTGCTTAGCATTGGGGAGTATTGTGGGAGGTAGAAATAATACATAAATGCAAAATAGCAACTCCCACCGCTACCATTCAACCTGCACCAACCACACACATGACGAACGTTGCTCTGACGCTCAGTGTGTGCTCCCATCGTTACCCCCAGCTAATGCTAATAAATGCTATTTCCTGATGCTTACCCATTGCGGTTTTATCCCCGAGGCTATTAATCAGATAATGAAATGCTAAATGTGAAGATGTTGCTCTGTTTTTATTGCTTGGATGGGACAGCTCCGTGCCTCATCTAATTGGCAGATAAAGGGAAAAGATGAGTTGATTTATTTTTGATCGCTATTTAAAGAACGTTCGTTCGTGTCCGTCATTATGCTTTTTTTGCCATTCTAAACGTTTTGATGTTAAAGGATGGACATCCAAATGGATGAAGAATGTTTTCAAAATGAATCACTTTGTACCTAAAAGGATACAACCATTTTTCATTAAGTTAATTTTATAAAAGTTGAGTTTTAAGATAATCACATATGGACTATTTAGCATGATCCTAGTTTATAAAGATACATGAGATAAATGTTGGTAAGTTTATATTTCTGTTGCAAGCCGATAATGCTATTTCCATTTATTTTTCAAATCAGATAAGAACCTTATGTGGAAACTGTATTGAATATGCTTTTAATGTCATTGCTCTCCATTGGTTTATAAGACAATCTACATCGTAATGGGAATTTTTAATATGCATATAAACTTTTGAGGTACTTTACGAAAACTTCTCTCAAATTAATTTTTCGTATAAACTAACTTACGCTATCAAACACACTAAGAACAAGCCTCAACTTACACAAAAACCACAAACAATTGATCATTAAATCTAATAAATAGAATACACTGTCTAGGCGTCATCCATCAATTACGTAACACTGTTAGAGGTATTCCCTCGTCAAACGTCAAACGTTGCGGCCGAGTAGTCAAGTCTTTGCTACGAAGAGATGATTCTTGTGAGGCTTGAACCCATGACGGATATGTTTTTAAGCCGTACGAGTTGGCTACTGTACCACGGGATCCGTTCTGTGTATGATGTATAAGCTGCAATATAGAATAAATCAAAGAGTTAATTTCGTACGAACATTTGATGATTTTAAATCATTGTTGATTATTTTATATCTAAAATTTGCAGAAATTAGTGCCGTAATAATGGAAGAAATAAATAAGATTAGCGAATTTCATTAATTAGTTTGTTGCTAGCTGCTTGCTGTAGATATGTAGCAATAAACCAGCTAGAAAGAAAAATCATCCGCAAATCAGTAATAATCTGTTTGATCATATTTCTAGACTTTCTGGCACCGTTGACGGGTTTCGTTAAAGCGAACCGCGAACAACGTTTCCCTCGTTCATCCAAACCGCTCCGACGTGGCGGGGGCATGAGGATACGCAGACGTCAAACCTGTTCACCGGAATGCCATTTCATACATGAAAAGAAAGCAACGGATCGACGTCACACAGGAAGCCGCTAATTTTTGACACTAATGAAGCGAGTGAGCCGAATTTAGTTGCCCCAAACTTCTGGAAATGCAAGCGGTCGGGTTTTTTGTTGCAAATTTACAAACCTACACCAACGCAAGCGCTGTATAGCCACACGAAAAAAAAGATGAAAGCCATCGCCTCCAAGCGACACATTGAATGTGTGTACGGACGACAGACGGCAAGATTCTGTTCTGTGTGTGTGTAAGTACATTTAGCGAAAAAGAAAGTAACAGGAACAAGTCGCATAGAGGACAAGGTTCTAAATAAAACCGGAGAAGGGACCTGACAAAAAAAACAGTAAAGGAAACAAGTACATATGTAAAGGAACATCAGGCACCGCCGTGTGCTGTGAGGGTGGAAAAATAGCACAACCAGACGGAAAGCCGCCAACCTGAAGGTGATCTCATTAGTGCGGAAAATCTAATTATTTACTCGCGTGGCGCGCGGTGGCCTGGGAGGGTTGGGCCTGTAAAGGCCGAGTTTGCAAAGTCCGACTGTGTCCCCTTAAGATTATGTGTGTCTGTGTGTGTGTGTTTATGTGATCTTCAAAGGGAAACACTCTTCCCGATTTGTTGTTGTTTTTGACGAGGTTATTTTTGCCTGCCTCGGGCTGCTCGGCACTAGTGGACGTGAGCTCTTCCTTCCCACCTTCACATACCAACATACCTGGGTTTTGATCGATTTTGCTTTGCACCGAAGGTGCCAAATGACTGTGAGGGACTCTGTTCTTTGAGCAGTTAGGTTTGTCCAGTCGTCACCCCCAAAAGCCAACCCCAAAAATGCACGAAAACGACCAAAAGAAAAACCTTCAAATGGGATTACGAAATCGATGCTGGGGGATTAGCTGGATGGATGTAATGAGATTAAGCAATTTCTTAACGGCATTCGGGGTGAGGCTTAATGTCGTCCAAAAATCCATCCTTCATTAAAACTCGCATCCTTGCCCGCCCCCCCCCCCCAGGGCTGTACGTGAGTGGTGTTGCTTTCTTCCGGACAGGGAGAACCTTCCCGAAATGGTGAAGCGAGAGCTAAGCGGAACAGAGACAACACCGAATGTGGCTGTGGTGTTTGTGTGTACTTCTCAAAAGCAATTGCAAACCCCAAATTGGATTGCATTGCCTGATGACGTTTAAACTTTGTAACATGAAACCTAAACCCAGGAAGGGAACCTCCCCAAAGCTTTATTTCGGGTCTGAGGCGGTTGATGACGTACGGGAATTTTACATTTGTTTGGAGGTCCAGGTCGTTTATGGCTCAAAACGGGCGGGGTTGAAGCTCGATTGTAAGGGAGCACAAATTGTTCTAGAAGTTAATCGTATTCGCCCGTAAACAGATTTTGACCACAGCTTTACAGCCACAACAGTAAGCTTCCTCTCTTTGTTTTGAGTTCTGTTTAAGCGTATTATTCCATCAGCACTTTCCAAACGCCACAGCGCTTCCCTTGACAACTCCCAATCGATCCCACGCTGCACCTTTTGTTGCAATACAAAAAATTCTTTTATTGAAATAATATTTTTTGCTACCATCAATCAATTTGTCGAGGAAGCTCCCCTTTTCCCGTGTCCGGAAAGTATATTTCTCAAGAAAACAAAGAGGGGATGAAAACACACACGCGCGAAGCCACTGTTATTGTTACAGCTCTCCCCTCCCATCGGCCGGTCGCTTCCCGGAACGCGCGACACAGCGCAAACCTTCGCCTTCAGGGTTGTGCAGGGCAGGAAAATCGCTTTCGCCAGCTTCGCGGGGCTGGGTTGTTTGGGGCGCGGGACACAGAACCCCCAAAATCGATCCAATTCGATAACCTAGAAAGTGGTCGTGGTGGTTGAGTTGCCAGCGAGAGTTTAAGCGCCGGAGCGCACGTGTGCCCCTGTTCCACCCAACAACCACTGCAAGTGTGAGAACGCTCTCGCGGCTACACAAGAACGCGGCCAAAATGCTGATGCAATGTGGTAGAATTATTGCACACGCTTCTACAAACTGCAAGCCTTCGCTTTCCGTCGTCGTCGCTGTGGTCGCCGGCGTCATCATCAGCTGTTTCCAATTGGATGTGCCAAACAGTGCCCCGGGGCCCGTTGCCAACTGGTCCAAAGACACATGGCATACACAAACTGTCACACGGCGAACATTCTAGCAGCCGGCTTTCCACCGCATTTTTGGGGTGACACAGCTGCAGTACGGAGGTGTGGTGGGTGGTTGATCAAGAAACATAAACTAGCGAGGGCCAATTTTTGCTTTCCAATCTGGCTAGGGCGAGACGAACCGGGGAACAAAAAACCGGCTGACCTTCAATCGGCACGAACTTGGGCGACGGGGAGCTAGTGCTAGGCTACACAGCAACACATCTTCCTGTGTTGCTCCTTCCGTGCCGATTCTTGGCAGACGAGCGCGAGCGGCTGAGAAACGCGATCACTAGCACGTACACACGCACACACGCTGTGCATTCGTTGCTTGTCGGTGCGATAAACAACCGTACATAGAGATCAGTAGGGCCCAGGAAATCGGTACAATCCCTTCCCTCCCCTCTGTTGTCTCATCACCAAACCGGCACCAGGGTCAGCGAGTATGCCCGCGACTACGTCATCTGTCGCGCACGGTTTTATCACTGGAAACGGGGCCGGTGTGGTCCACCTTGACCATGAATCTCGCGCCCGGCTCCAGGGTCTTGCCCTCCAGATGAGCGACTTTTGTATGCATCCGCGTTGACAGAAGTGGGTCCCACCCCTAGGCCCCTGCGGTACAGGGAGAGCGAATGGGGGACACCGCTTACATGATTGATAAGATCCAGGCGAGGCTTGTTGCACTGCTTAAAGTAAATGGCATCGAACAGTAAAGGCACCTTCTTGAGATTGTTGCATGGAATAGGTGTTTCGATGTCAAGGTTAATTGTTTTATGTCGCTCACGTGTACAGATGTAACAAGCGTATACGTACACCGGGTAGCGTCGTTGAAATAACTAATCTGCCTTCATTCAATATCACTAAAATAGGCTTAAGCAAGTGATTTACACAGGAGATTATTATAATCAGGAGAAGTTATATCGAAATGTTATTATCATAACCTTCTATATGCTTTTGGACACGTGTTAATAAAGCAAATAAAATATAGAATATTACATCGCAATTATGCTAGTTCCTTTTTGTCACATGTTGCTGGTGTAGCTATAGTGTTTAGACTTTAAGGTTCATATGGTACTTTTCGGCAGGCTGTAGAAAAAAGAAGCGTGAATATTTTTTATTTTCACGAATGTCTTTTGAAAGCTTATTTTTAAAGCTTACCTGTAAAATGTAATTTACGACATTGCGAGCTGGGTGTCGTCAGTTGTTCGGAATTTTCACCATGTCCGACGAAGACATGCGTGTAGACATGTTTTCAGATCTACCTTTGATTTTTTGATCAATTTCTCCTAAGTTTTCCCTACAAAATGGTTGGAATAGAGCTTTTGAATCATGTTTGTTCAGAAAAATGCGATGGGACACACCTGGGGGATGTTGGATCAGTTTGTGGACTAGGATGCCATATCTAAATTCCTCCGAAATTTGCCTAAAAGATTGCATTGAATTTTGGTGCCTATGCTTACCACTGCGAAGTCAGTGGACGCGATTTCTGCTTCCTGATATGTTTTTTCATGTTCCCCAGGTACTATTGCACTGTTTGGCCCGATGCCTCCTCCTAGCCAAGCGAATGTAGCGACTTGTCCCTGGATCTTCATTGTCAGCATCCATTGGAACCTCTAGCTGCTCAGGGTCGTCGGTCATTCGGAACCGGGCTTTCTTGCGATGCTCTGATTGTTGTCTGTTAGTGCTAAGATGTCCTCAATGCTGCAACAGGCTTATACGACGTCCTCAAACTGCCGCACAGAGTCCGTTTTAAACGCTACGCGGTGCCGTCCCTGGATCACGTACACACTCCTGAACGAAGTTTCTTCACTTTTTTGGTCATCATGGTTAGAGTATTATAGAAAGTACAATTAACGTTTTGTTCTTGCAAATAAGATTGTAGTATGAAAAAACTGTCTTTCGTAAGCATTGGTCAAGATCTATCATTCATTTATATTACACTTTTTAATTATTAATTATTTATTTTATCCCACGCTCAAAGATGTCTTAATGCATCAGCTAACGAAGCCCACCAAGAGTGCACTTTATGGCCCACATCGTGCATTAAATGTGCAATAGATTATTTATTTAACAGCTACTTAATAAACTCCCACTTACAAAGCCGAGGGTAGGCCCCTTCCGCACTGTAACCGGTACCGGACATCCTCCGGTTAAACAGACCCCACCGTGCATCGCGCACGCATGTGTGCAATCGCTCATGGTCACCTTCCCATCAGTCCCCAGCACGGGCCAGTGAGCAGCAAACAGTCGGCAACAACCATCACCGCCCGAGTGGCTGCAATTCGTCTGCCCCGCTTAGTCATCGAGTTTCTTTGCCCAATGTTAAAACTGTTTGTTCGGCAAAGTGGTCCGTTGTTGCTGGCTGGCTGGCTGGGTGTTTTTTAAAACTACTTTTTGTTGTTGCTGCTGTTGTTGCAAAAGCATAGCACATCCGTCTAGCAACCGTGGCGGAAGGCTGGATGGATAATTTTGGAGCAGCCAAAGCAGGAAAACGAAAGCTGTTCCTTCCTCGTGCCTGATGGATTTGGCCGATGCGCCTCGGTAACGCCCACCCGGACGGTGTGTGTGTGTGTGTTTGCCGCTTCTTCTCACTCGATTGACGGCGGCAGGCGCGTTGCCATGCGGATCGGAACGTGATCGGTCATCATGCCACCTTCACGGTCACCTGATCGGTCACCCCGCGGCGGCCACGGCGGTGACTAAGACACTGTCAGCCCATTTTGCGACCTGCCCTCGGTGTCCCGCGGTTGGTCGGAAAGGGTTTCGCGATGGCTTTATTTTTGGAGCTGACCTCGCAGGAACCGTTTGCTAATGTCACGGGGGAAACCCTAAAAGAGGTGTGTGTGTGTGTGTGCGACAGGCCCCTCGGGCGTTGCGAAACGGGAAAAGCCGTCCATCGCGTGTGCCTGCCCGGTCGGGTATCGAACGCTTTTTTTTTTGCAATCGGCTGTTAGGGCCACGCGCCTACCAACCATATCCGTCTCCCGGCTTTGAAGTGCTTAACACCTTGCACATTTTTTGTTGTTGCCGCTGCTTGTTTATTTCCTCTGCCTGTTGGGTTATTCTATTAGCTGGGCGCTGTTGTTTGCCGTTGTTATTGCTTCCTTTGAGGTCTGATTTTCTGCTTGGTTCGTTTGCTTGCTTTTGTGCTTTTTTTCCCCCCCCCCCTGCTCGAATCAGGTGATTGGGTGGCGTGTCTTTGGGCTGTGCCACTTCCTCGAATTGAAAATATGCAGATCGATCGGGATTGAGTGTGTTGGGTTGGGTGGGAGGTTTTTTTTACCCTGCTGCTTGCTTTGTTTAAACGGTAGTTAGGTTAGCAATTGACGTTCAATTTCAGCGAGTTTTTTTTCCAGTTCAAACGTTATGAAATCAATTGCGAGCGGTTTGACTAGTGAAGATTTAAACTAAGAAAAAATAAATAATAATAATGAGTAAAATATAGACTCAAAAATCAATGAAGACTCCATTTAAGTTAAAATTGTTGCGTAAAACATTTTTGTGATTAGATTATTTCTCGACAATAATTCAAGTAAAGATAATTTTCAGTAGCAATTGTACCAAACAGGTACGTAATTTATTTGTTTTCCAAGCGAAGGGCACGTCTTTTGATAAAAACATAAACATTATTTGAACAAAGCTGTATTCGTTGTGTGAGTACGAGCCCATTAATTGAACGGCTAATAATTTATTTTCCCATACGTAGGACTGACTATCCTGCTATGGTAACAATAAGTCACTGAAAGCCAAGCTCTCTTCATTAGTGGGTACTGGCAGGCCTTGAACGACAGCGGTTGTTGTGCCAAAGAAGAAGAAAAAGAATAATTTATTTTATTAAATTTTTTTTCGCTTCGGATTGTACACATTTTTAGCAATTTTACTGTCATAATTCATGATTTACAATACAATTCAAAGAATTCCTCTAATTTATCCTCACTGCTATTTTCAAACAAATTATCAATTAGGTTATCTTCAAAATTGATTTTTTTTATAAATTGCATTTAATCGTTTGTGCTTAACAATCCTCTTAATATGATGTTGGCCTTTTTTAAGCTAAGAGCGGGTACTCGCCTAAATACGACTATTAGAATAACTTTCATGAACATAAAAAAAAGTTTTCTCTATTCAATTTTGAAATTCCAATCCATCAATTGCATGCATCTTTTACAGATTTCTTCTTCTTCTTTTTTGGCACAACAACCGTTTTTGGTCAAGGTCTGCCTTTCTCACTAGCTGGCTTGGCTTCCGGGAATTATTTATTACCATCTCAGGATATGCAGTCCTATGAGAGGGGAGAAGATATATTCGGGGCTTGAACCTATCAATATGGGCATGTTGTTAAGTCGTACGAGCTGACGACTGTACGGGCCTTACCAGACTGGATTTTATAGACACTCAACTCTCTGTGGTCAGTTTTCTAGCTTAATGCTTTAGTAATTTAACCTAAAACATGCCATTTACAGATTATTCATGCAGAGTAGCACAGCAGATAGCTTAACAGCTGAGTCTAATAAAACATTCTACCTAGTGGTGTGTATCCTGTTCTTTGTATATAAACCAACGTGTCAAGTCTATGTAATAATTTTCAACTACATTAAATCGAATCATCTGTCATTGACTGCCAACCATTTCATAATACTGGATTGGGAAATTTTATAAATTGATGTTGAGCTGGTTAGAGTATCGCTGTAACATTAGATTCATTTGTGAAACTGTTAAATAATTCAATAATTGGGGGCTTAACGATACTAACCAGTTTTTATTAACGAATCGAAGTTGACAGTTGATTGCTGAAATAATAATAATAAGAAAAAAACGAGCACCATATGTCATGCCTAGTGCATGCATGTTTTGATTGCTTTTGCTGAACCATAAATATTTTGTCAAGAAAGGTATAAAATTGAGTTAATCAGCTTCTAGCGTCAGGTTACTAACTTTTAATTTCTAATTCTGCGCTAGCATCGTGCAGAAGTCCAGAAATCAAATAAAATAAAATAAAGCTGTCGCACTAATTCTTATTTGAACTTATTTTAGAGAACAAAGTGTTGTACTACATCATTTCAATTTCCACAACATTTACATTATCACAGCATCTTGTTGATTTCATTTATTTTTTTCGTCAAAGAAAATACAAATAAAACCCCGCTTCTGTGTCTTGTTTAGCATTGTTTTTAGCCCACAGTCACACCACCGCAGTGTGGTGTAACGAGTTCACATTCCCCCACAAATGGAGCCTTCTTTCCGGTGTTTACGTGACATCGAGTTGCTCTCTCACCAATCGCACTAACTAATTCCGGTACGCCCGGTCGCACTTGGAGCGGAAAGCCACCAGTTTTTACTTCCACGCGGCCAAGGAAAAGTTACATCCATTCCCTCGATCTCTCTCTCTCTCTCTCTCTCTCTCTCTCTCTCTCTCTCTCTCTCTCTCTCTCTCTCTCTCCCTCTCCTTCACTGAGAGTTTGGAAAGACAATCGGGGAAAGACTTTGAGAAACAAAACCGGTAAAAGAAGAGATGATGTCGCAGACCATTTGTCTCCCATCTTCCCATCCTCCAGCGAGTAACGCGAACACGTTTGTCAGTAAAAGCGCAACGCATTTAAGGCCACCCGTCCGAACTCTTTCACCCCTTCCCCAGGGGGGTAGGGGAGCGGGGTCAGATGGTGTCGGATGTCACCCGGGCAGAAAGCCGTGCACGACAGTTTTCGTGTGTTTTGTCAGAGCAATTTGCTTTCGCGGGCCCGCTGCCTATCTTATCGCGGTGCGGTGTCGTGCGGCCATTGTGGTTGACATGAGAATCGTTTCAACTCTCGCTCCACTGCACGGCCGCGATGGGTCGCGCGGGCTGCCTTTATCCCTCCGCCCCGAGCCCCTTTTAGCAGCAACAGGGGTTTGATTTGGGGCTGGTTGGTTAAAGCGAGCTCTGGGGCGAGGTGCAAGGGTCGCAAACATTGAGCGCAAGAGTAAGAATCCATCCTTCATACAGAACGCGGCGACCCGTTCCCGGGCCGTTCATCATCGGCCACTCGGCCTGGCCAGACTGGGAGTCGCGAGAACACCCAACACCAGCCATTCTGTCGGCCGTCACCCTGATAAGCCGCACCGATGGGGACCGGGCGGCGGCCGGCAGCTAACTTGACAAACATCAACAATATGGCCGCGTGTACGCAGTTGGGGAGGTTTGGCCGTGCGATAAGTGCGAGCACGCGAAAGTAAATAAACAAATAAATTGTACCACACCCTTTGCCGGCCACGCCGCTCTCACTGTCCCCGCTCGATCGGGAGCTTCTATTACAATTACAGATCGCTGTTGGGGTGAAGGGGGGGAAGAGGAATGGGAGGACCCAAGTTACATCATTGCCAGTTGCGATGAAGCTGCTGTAATGCTCTTTCGCGCTGGAAGCGATCTGTCTTTGAAACGCATCAGCAGCGACTCTGGCTCTCTACTGGCTTTAGTATACATGCAGTCACGTTCACAACTTCTAAGCGCAGTTTCTCGTTTTCTTATCGCAGCCAGATGGGCGGTAATAGAGAACTACAGACACACACACACACAGTAGCTAGTACAGCCCGAGGCCACTAGCACTAGGCTTATCGCGTGCACTCGTTTCACTATCAGCTTGTCCGGCTATCAGGCTGAGCCGCGCATTTGTACTACCCGGGGCCCGGTCGGTCAGTGCCATATGGGTCACCGACAGCATACTTCCTGGGAAGCGATCGTGATGAGCGCAAACGATTCTTTCCAGCGTTAATTACAACAGTTTAGATAGGTTGTCTTCGTTTGATGAGTCGTTGGGATTGGTCATTGACGTCAGTTATGGAGATTTTGATTTCGTTTCGTTATAGAATTACACTTTTTTGCTTTGCTAATTGCTGTTCGTGAATGATAATTGTTGTATAATTCTAGTATGATGATGGCCTTTGAAAGATGTATCACTCCATGCGATGGTCATGTTGTTCCAACATAATTTGTAATGATGTTCGAAGGCACTGAAATAAATTCTATTGGAATACCTATTTCCTAGTACTATTGTCTGAATTAACAACAGATGTACGCATTTTGAACCATGGATCAACATCGAGTCAAGTTGAAATTCAGATCTTGATAACAGCCTGGACATATTCGAGATGTCATCGAAAACATTGCAATAGTTGGAAGAGGCGAAAGAACTCCGTTGGAGCCAAAGCCTTTATAAACTATTGCAACAACAACAATAGTTGGTATGATTAAATACATCTTTCTGGATGAAATTAGTAGGTACTATTTTTTTAAATCCTAAGTGTTCAAAGATATGTTTATTTGAACATAGGAACTTTGCATTAGGATCTTAATTAGTTTCGCGGGTTTTTAGGTCGAGAACGACTGTAGCGTATGGAATATCAAATTCTCGGCTACTCAACATAGTTTAATGGTATTTGACAGCCAATCTTGTTCAACATCAAGATGCAACAGTAAGATGTAGATCAGTATTTCGGCCGTTTTCTCTGAACAAAAGATAGTTTTATAGTGATATCTTCACTCAACTATATATATCATTCATAATTTGGTATTCTTGAAGTCTTAACAACTACTGTGATCCGAGATCTCTGCTAAGTAAAAAGGTCATGGAAGTAAGACATCAGAATTAATCATTTTTGGATGCTCCTGCCTATTTGCTGAAGATAATAATGTATATGTTTTATTCTCTTTTTACCTATCTCGAATCATGCATGAATAATTATTTAGTTTGAGTGGGCACTTTAAATAAATATAATTGGAATTTTTCAGGATCTTTCTGGGCGACTGACGTTGATTGATATGTATTTCTCTACCTATGTTCCACATTCAAAGGATTACTCTGGTTTAAGCGGATGAATATATTCAAGCCGTCTCGTTTTTACTATGCAGTAATTTTATTGAGTTCCTAGGTTCTTGAAGCTGCACTTTGACTCCTAAACAGTCAAAAATTAAAGAATACAATGCCTCAACTTTACCAAACCATAGACACCTGACTGGAAATACCACCCATACTAAATTTTTGCCCCTTGTTTGCAAACTTAAAACGCATCTGTATCAAACTCTGAATTTCAACTGTAAACAGTGGGCTTGTGTATTATGAAATAACAATCGTCTAGACGCTGCGGTCAAACCAAACATTTTGCCTAGCCTGCGATAAATATTGTATCGGCTAATAAAACAACATTTTACTTCAAACTTGCTGCAGCTGCTGCGCATTTCATTTTTTTTTTTTCGTTTTTTTTTCTGCTCTTCAACGTCCCGGTACCGCAATGTCAGCCCCAACCGGGTCACACCTTTGCTAGGTTCAGCTTATCTTAAACTGCATAATAGTCGGCGGTAAACAAGTTTGATAAGACGCAAAAAAAGCTGACCGTGTTGTTGTGGTGTTATGTTTATTCAAATCAAAATTAAATATCAACCCACGGGACGACCGTAACTGGGCAGTTTTACATGTACACGACCGCGGCAAGAAAAACCGTACCCAACTGTGAACCAGGTAAACCGGGAGTGTATTTTTTTTATCTAACAAATAGACTTACCCGCTCCTACCCCAATCGCACACACACACACATACACACTCGTCTACCGGTTACTGGTCAGTAACGAATGTGAGCCTTATCAGTGTGCTAGGCTCGAGAGACTTTCTGTCGCAGTCCCAGACACATAATCGGATCCTTTTTATACGCCCATTGTTTATACAGGGTGTTTGCTAGTTCTCTTTAAAGTCAAACTGCAGAGCGTTGAAAAACTTCAGCTTTTTTTGCAGAAAGAGAAAACACCGAGTTAATTCAGAACTGGCAAGTAGTGCAATCCATGTGAAGGTAACAGCTTAGTAACACGCACCGCCGCCTGTGTTGCCATGCGGGCTAAGTTCGTTTAAATGCAGTTCCACACAGCAAAAAGCAAATCGAAACATTCTCCAACGGAAACAGCGAATGGAAACACTTTAGCGAGTATAATGAGATCTTGACTGTAAGTTTGCCTCTACCAGACGTGCACGTTCTTGCCACTGTGTGGACGATAAAACAACAAAAAATAGACAGACGATCAAACTTTGCCTGCACTCGGGGGAAACGCTTCGGGTACAGGCCACATCGTAGTGTGCAGCAGCCGCCTCATTGACACAAGATAAGCACGATGATGAGTAAGCTTCACTAAAGTGTCATTGGTTACGCAAGACAGATTACAGCGCTGTCTGTTGGTACAGTAAATAATTATCTTTTTTTTTTTTATGAGTACGAACATACTGTTTGCAAAAAAGGTGAAATAATTTAGAGGATGTAATTATGCAAGATCAGCAATGAGACAAATGTTCACCATTTCCGTGTCTTGTTAAGGGATGAGCAAGATAAGAGTGTAATTGCAGAAAATTGCTGTACTCTATGGAAAGTGCTATTGAGTGATTAAGGAATGTACTAGAATTTATGGTGTTTTTGTAAAAATTTACTTAAAATATACATTCCAAAGCATCCATTCAAATAAATTTCAAACAAAAACCGTATTATTTGGTAAACAAATTAAAAAAAAATGATTTGAAAAAATAGATCAGCGCATTGCTGAATTCTGTGCATCGTAAACTGTTATTGTCCAACATAATGCGAAAAGTTAAATGTTGTGAATAGTTTGAAAAGCATAATACTAATTGTTGCCGTTTGAAACGCAAAACAAACAATGTTTATTTTGAAATTATACTTATCTGAAATGCAAAATTTTGTGCAAACGCATCAAAATAGTACACAACACACAAACGGCAATGCTCAAAACCAAAAGTACATTATCGTTTTGCCTCACATCCGATCAACGCATCCATCATAAAGGCACGAATTCGATTACATCACCATCATTATCGTCATCATCATCAAGTGGGCTCAATCTAGCGAAAACTAAACCATCGCCCAACTCCACACTTATCGATTGACGGTCGATCGATGAAGCTCGTGGTTGCGATGGATACTTTGACCGAGGCGGGGATGAACCCAATTGTTGCAATTTTACATTTCAACAACATGTCTCTTCAGCCCCCCGGGTTGCGTGCGCGTACATGTGGACCCAATTTTCCGATCAGTTTTCCACGCCACAAATTCCTCCCTTCGCTCCATTTCACCCTCTTCTCTGCTCCAACTGTGCTCAATCCCGAACCACTTTGCTCGCAGTTCATTGGCTATGAAATATTCAGACGATTTGTCGATGAACCGTGCATATCGGCCATAATGCAGGCTCTTCCCGCTGTTCAGCTGGACGTTCAAGTGAACACTAGGGAGCCGCACAAGCCACACAAGCAGGGGCAGACACATCACTAGACGGTCCATTACGTGTAACCGTCGGTCCACTGGAGAGATACGTCCCTCCGGGGACACAACTCGAGCCCGAGAACTGGGCGAACAGGCTGGTGGAATTTACTTCGACAGTCATCGTCATGATATGCGCCTGTCAGCAGCAGCAGCAGCAGCAGCAGCAGCAGCAGTAGGCGAACGCTTTGCACAAAATCGTCCTTTGGCGCCAATACTCCCTTTCCGTTCAGGTCACAACACGGGGGGAGGTGTATCGTTTATCAACCAGCATGTGGGCCCGGGATGTATATACGGTTCAGGAATGGAAGATAATCATCCAACTAATGAAAACCAACCGAACGGGGGGCCTCATCGTCGGGATGAAATTGAAGGGATAAAGGTAGAGCTGCAATGACTGAGGTGCGGTAATGCGTTGTTGGGAAGGACGAGCAGTGAACAGATGCGTCCTCCTATGTGGCTTTTAGAGTATGTACAGTGTGGAAGAAGAAAGAGGCTGAGCTCGTGTTTTAAAAGCGCAAGTACTCGTTTTAAGCTTCGTTTATATCATCTAACAGTTTGTATAACAGTGAGCAATAATTGACAAGAACTATCGAATGGAATGAAGTTTATAACAGTTGGTTCACATGTGTTACTTTGAAGGTTACTTTGAAGTCGGCGTTGTTTCCTTCGTCCAGTAGTACGTTGAGCGCATCACGGATGCACTCAGACCAAGATAACCAGTTTACAGGGCATCCAACGTGCAAACGGTACGGATAAAAATTTGATGGGTGACTGAGCAAATCGTTAATTATTCAGCTGGAAATTGAAGTTCCATCAACATCTCGCCATTCGGTTTGGACGACTTCCTGCTGCTGTTGCTGCCAGTGTGTCCCGGCCCGTACATTCCCTATTTCGATCCTGATTGGAGTCCTTTTACCATCTCCCTCTCTCTCTCTCTCTCCATCTCTTTTATCCTGTCATACACATACACACACATTATCAGCACAATATGATGGCTGACATCGACCGCGAGACCGAGAGTAACCGAGCCCGACCGACAGGGGGACGTAGACATATTGCGCCTTAATCCAATCAACGTAAATTGAGCATGGCTCGTGTGCGCAACGGTTTTCCTGTACGACAGTTTCCACATCTCTGGAACCATGCTTTCCCCCGAATGAAATGTGTGGAAATGCACACCGAACAGGCGCAGAGCAAGCAGAGTTTCGATCGAAGGGTTTTGATTATCCTGTCAGCAGCGGATGAAAGCGCCCGGATGGTTTTGCCGGTGTCCGATCCCGAGCAGTTTGATGTGACATCACGGCTGAAAGATATTTGAGTTTCATTGCGCAAATTTTGCCGATAATTAAATGACCGAATGCGCCGGTACCGGTGGTACGTCATGGCCATGGTGTGCTAGTTGCGTGAGATTGATCTTGTACAACAAGCGGAGGATAGTGAGTAGAGCTGAGGTGATTAGATGGACAAAGTTAGGGAAAAAATAGTTTCAATCAAGCGATACGGGTATACTGGTTAAAGCAACTAGGAAAGTGGGAATGTCTAAAATTTTTTTGTTCTTGTTTTAAACAATAGAAACTCTATCCAAGATGGAGATATCCATGATTCAATCTAGAACTATTTTGCTTTATTAGGTTATAGCTGTTTTGGATGTTGGTAGTAAACTAGTAGAAATCATGGTTAAAGATTTTAATGCAGCAATTGAAACCATAGACCTCAATATTTTAGGTTTCAAAGCTCAAATCATTTACGCAAAGTAGTTATCACATAAAACAAAGAGGTATGTTACTGTTCCCATCTATTTGTTTTTACTCATTAAATCAATCATTAATCATGTAGCACGATATTCAATCATTTACATTAAACTTGGAAAATAGTTGAATCATGCAAATTTTTGACACAAAGACATAAACTTCGTGTCTATGACTAGATATCATTCTACCTACTGATTTAGACCACCATTCAAATTTCAAGTTTGCTGCAAATCTAATCCAAATCGCGCTTTACTCTTCCCAGTACCCCAATTCTCTACAGATGCTTCATTGCAATACTTCCTGGCCTGGACGTACCTGGATTCCAATTATTTGTACACGCCGTCTAGCCCGTCGCTTGACAGACGTACCTGCGTGCGCTCTCGCCAGTGTATCCTGCCGGTGCAACTACTACTTCCTCCTCTACCGGCGCAAACTAGGTTAACGATGCCGACAGGGACACGGACAAAAGGGGACTCACGCACACGCACAAATCCCTTCGTTTTTCACCATTGCGTGTGCATTAAAGACACGCGCTAGTGCGTGCCCTGCCAACGGGGTTTGGTGGCCTCTTGTTTTATTATTTAACTGCAGATGCAGACTCATCTGCAGTGCGTGTTGGCGCGAGTGCGACGTGCTATAGCGCGAGTCCTAGATCCCAGAAATCAGCGATCGTTTTGATTGATTGCTTTTTAAAGCGAAGCATTTGATTAGGCTTAGTACGGCACGATACCGGCCTAAGAAGATTCGTCGGCAAGCGGGAAGCTTTAATACACATAATAGCATACCGAAAAAGAGATTACCAGTTTTGTTTGTAAGGAGCGAGTAGAGGGAGAAGGACATTTATTCAAAAGGTAATTTTTCATTGTAGCACCACTATCAGCATCCCTGACAGTGCTGGAATCGTTCGAAGTGATTACATCTGCTTAGAACTCATTACAAATAGTATTTCATTTTTACTGCCCCACCAACACTTGGAGAGCCACCACAAAACCTGAGAAGCAAGGGAGACTAAATCCACTTGCCACTGCCTGGCCCACCAGCGCCTGTAGAAAAACCTAAACTCCCCCTCCTATTTCAAAGGATCTTCATCTTGATTGCTGGTTTCGTGCTGGATTGAGTTTTCCATTTCGGAAAGTTTCCCTTAATTCCTGTCCCATTGGGCCCGGCCCTAGCAGAACCCCGAGAGATCATTTTTCTAATTTTCTCGCTACTCTCGCGCCAACGACGACTACGACTTTCCAAACTCCAATCCCTCCCCCCCAAAGTCCCGTGGGTCGGCGTGCTGCGGGAGATGGTTCTGTTATCTTGATGTTCTGATCGTTTTTTTTCCCTCTCAGTCCCCATTCGCTCGGCAGGATTCAAACGGTTTCGAAAATCACCGGGAAGGGACGCCCGGTGAATGATTGCAGCTTTATCCCTGCCCAGCTAAAGGGAAGCAGATTGCCTAGCCTGACTGGTCCTTTGCTTTCGTTCGCTTCACGAGGCTCGTTAAGAGCCTTCTGCCAGCTTTCCTTTACCAGGCTCTCCTGTGGCTTGGTGCTCGGTGGCCTAAATTCATCAAAACATTATACAACCAAGAGCAAAGTGGGGAGAGGTTTTTTCCTCGTTCGTGTACTATTTTATCTCGCTAACCATCATGGGAGAATCGGTGTGCAGATAGCAGGACCATTCACTGCACACACTCCCGCCCCGCACTACTAGGGCTGCAGAGGCTATCTCGTGTGCCGAGAATTTGCACTGCATCCCTGATCCCTGGACAACCCTCGGGTTAAGAGCTTTCGAATAGAAAACGCCCCAGCTCCACGTCCACCAGCCTTGGCTGGCATCAACAAATCCATCAAAAAGCATTACTTCCCGGGCAGTCGGCTGCCGGTTCGCTGTGCTGCAACGTACACCCCATGCTGTGCAGTAACTAGTCCTTGCTTTTGACCAACCGTTGGAGCATCTTCCCCATCATCATCATCATCTTCATCATCATCCACACCGGAAAGGAACGGAGCAGAAGCGTGATATTGTGCCCACCACTATGTTGTGAGAGTTATCTTAACTAGTTTGTGCTGCTCATTCCCTCTTGCGGCTCTTTTCACTCGGGCCGGAAGTGCGTACCTGCCATCCCCCCCCCCCCTTGGTTTTCATTTACTGCAACAATTTTTCACCAGCACCAGTCGAAAGTATTCTTCCACCGTAGCACGGATTACCGGAGATACAAGTCGGTGAGATAAAGCAAACTTTGGGTGCACTTTTGTGTGAGTGTGCGCCATTTTTTTTTGCATGCAAAAAACCTTCTGTACGGATCTTGCATGGCATGAGAGTCGCTTTGAAATAAGCAGTTGATGTTTCACTCGTACTTTCATTGGTAAGCAGAGAGAGGGAGAGAGTGGTGGTATGCTGCAAAGGAAGTTTGTTCATAAATTATGCTAGTTAAACAAGGGATTCCACTAGCGAAGTTGTTTTGCTTCGCTGGCGTGTGCATGAGAGATGACGTGTTCCTTTTGACGTGGGTTTGAATGGGAAGTTTGAAATGGGGTAGAACTGGCAGGACTGGGTATAGCTGAAGAATTTGGAGATGCTGTTTTGTCTTGTTACACTAACAAGGGAGCATGAACTGGTTTACTTGTGTTTATCAAAGCGTATGTTCTAGCGTACAATATGCGATGATTACATTTTGTTTTGGATTGTTTTTTAGGATCGTCAACATATTGTCGTAAAAATTTCGGTTGAATTGAAGAAAACTTTGCCGCTTGCCTTGCTTGGTAAAAGCCAATTTAATGTCTTGATGAACTTTGAATTAATTTGGAATAATACTTTTATGTCAAGATCTTCTACAATATTATACATGAAGCAAGCAGTATAATAAGGATAATCATACCCATTGGATAATGGGATAATCATACCCATTGATATTAGTGGTCTTATTTCCTATGCTCTGAAGTTAGGTATTACAGTGTCCTAAGCCATGGTGACTTCAGTGTCTAAATTTACGTGGAAACAATCTATGTCCATATGGTCTTTTCTAAAATTTGATCATTCTTTTGCCATATGAGAAACAAAAGTTTTAAAAGTTGATTTCGTATGTCTGTGTCTGTATTTGAGGTAAAATACATCGTCTTTTGCAGGATTATTCATGGTGAAATGCAGTACATGATGATCGTTCAGAATTTACAGGTTTTTTTTCCAACACGTTCTAAAACTTTGCTGAACAGATATTTTTAGATTCATCAAGCTCATTAGAATCAACATAGAAGATTTCAACAAATTCTGGAAAATTAAAACCAATTACAAGCGTTGTCAAATTGAGTGAGCCCAAAACCACTAGATCCCGGTAACGTTGCATTCAAAATTACTAAAGTTAGCTCATGATATTCATTTAAAGCATACACTTGTAAGTTCAAATACGACGTTGAAAAGATATCGTTTAATTTTGATATTGCTATTGTAAGTAGATGTCATTAACGGTGAACTTTCGCCTAAAACATGACAACATACATCACCCTGTAAATAGCTTGCAGCTACTGTGGTCACTGATATCTATCCATGGTGTCCAAGGCAATTGCTGCTTGTATTTGGATCAACCTATAATCTTCTAATTAAAAATAATAAATTTAAACCCAACTGCCACTGGCAAATCAATTAGCCTGTCATATCTCATATATCACATATATTGTCTGTCAACAACCCTCTCCATCAACAGTTTTAGTCATTCGTAATTATATGTTTTGCAGATTAAAGCTCAGCAAAGCATGGAAAAATACACACAGATATCATATCAGTTGATTGATTCACTCACAAACACAAGTCTTTGTTGAACGTTACTCATATTTTAAAACAATGAAAAATAGATTGAGTTTCCTGTTTTACTGGCGAATCATAAACTAATTGGTCGTTGGAAAATTTCCATCATCACTCACCTGATATTCTCACATAATGATGATACACAGTTTTTTTGTTCCGCAGAAATCGAACAAAAGCATTCTCCTGCACTAATTGTGCACTCCTTTGGCAGAACCAACCACTGTCTTTCCCATCCCCTCCGCTGTCATACACACCGTATATCGTTGCATTATTAGATTTTTCCATTCCCGGGGATGTGTACGTGCCATGTTTTTTTTGCCTTGTAGAGTGTACTGTTGTTCTGCATTCCTGTGGTACTTTTCCATCGCCAGCTGGGTGGGTGGGTGGTCGGATGTGTGGTGCGTTCGAACCAGACCGAGCGACGCCCGCAAGCGCGCGCGTGTCCACGTGGCGAGCAGCTGATACGGCCGCGCGCGCGCACACACACGTAGCACACGATGAGATCATCATTCATCATGGTGGTCGTCGGTGGACCGTACGCTTCCAAACCCCTTTTGTCGATAATTGATCTCTCCCGCGTCAAAGTCGTGCATAGGAGGATATTGAACATACGCCGGGAGCGATGGAACCGAAACTAACCGGGAAGCGGCACGATCGGAATCTAGTTGTGCGGTGAGCTGTGGTTAGAATTGTTGCATGGGAAAGGCATGACGGGGGATCGGTGCTGGCATCGGTGTGTCCCGGTCCCAGAGCAGGTCAATTATTTTTAATGACACTCCGAAACAACCCGTGAAGCAGTTAAGCGTGTTTGTGGGATGGTTGGCTGGCGAAATGGATGAAATCGAACGCTCGCTGTCAAGGCGCGCGGTATGATCGAGAACCGTATGGTAGTTCTTTTTTTTTATGGCCGATCGTTGACGTTTGCTTGGGGCTATGACGGAACGTTCCTGTTTTTATGAGGTTTGAGGTGGTAGAAAATCTAATTTGTGTTGAAATCGCAACTTCAACTTCCGCTGAACATTTCATTTCTGTGGTGTTCTTAATTTCTTTTTAATGTTTGAAATGTGGGAAATCTTTGAAGTATATCTTGCAATTCTTCTCATGATTCGTTGCAAAAGCAGCTCAACAGTTTATATGGGTACCAATTAAGAAAGAATAATCAATAACTTAGTAGGGAAAATATTATATATATATGTCAATATATGATGTATGACTTGAATATCAATTTAAGACAGCGCGTCGATGGTCTATTCTATAGATTCGTAGGTTCCTGCAAGTCCGAAACGGATCAATTCTTACCGAAATCTACCTGCCAGAACGAGGCCTAGTGCTTCTATCTGTTTGCGCTAAAGATGCTTAGTTGAAGATTTATGATTACGATATTCTTGAACACTTGTTGCTTAAGCTTAAAAAGCGACCCATAATCCAGGGAGTGAGAACTTTTTTTCAAATATCCGGTAATTGAATTTTATGGAATTATTTTAAGGCTTCGGGTAAGGTTTTCAGCTTTTTTTACGATACTAGTCAGCTGTTTTATATGGAGTTTGACAGTTGGTTGGTGGTTCAAATCATGTCAACACTGCATATAAAACCACACGCAAAACTAACCTTCAGTATTTCAACCTAGATTATGTCAACCTGAAAAATATGTAAACAAACGCAGATTCGTCGCGGGTGCGATCAGGTCAGCTTGGGGGCATGTTATCTCATGAAAGAATTATTTTTTTTTTCGTTAAAGCATGAATTGTTTTTGAAGAAAGGTTAAAACATGTTTGAGTAAATATTTTAAGATGGACTAAATTATTATAATTCATATCAAACATAAAATAAAACAAAAACAAAACAATTTGTTTGTGCACAGTTGCTGAAATCCAATGGTTCCACTGACAGATTGAAAATTCTTATTGGTTGGAAAAATGTCTTATAGAATTGTATCTAATAATTTCGTTCTTTTTGTAGTTCATTTTTGTTTGAAAATCAAATGAAACTAAACATTTGCCTCTACTCTTTACTCTTGCAAACCTTTTATTGAAAATTGTGTTTGTGTCAATGGTAATAATTTAATGTCTCTTTTCATATATACTGCTAATTCTCTTCTTAGCCAAAAAGCTGTTTATTCAATTTCTCTTGCACTTCGATCGTTCCATTATCAACCTTTCTCTAACCAAAACGATTGAAAGTGTTGCAACCAATACCCACCCCACCACCGAGGCGCGCATCGAACAGCTGAGACGATGTCGATGATCATGGGTGACCATCGCCTCACGTTTCCGCTGCCTTACTTTTAGCACTACTCTTTCCCGAGGAGTGATCTAGTTTTTGCAAATTTCACGCTCCCCTTCAGCAGGTCACCGCCAATTCCTCTCTGCTGCCCTATAACTGTGCCTCTGTCAGTTGTTTTGAACAGCTGTTTTCGTCTGCCCCCTTTTGCCGTTACGATTATACACAGTGATGTTATGCTTCCTCCCTCTGTTTGCTTCCCTATCCACCTTCCCGCATGGTTTTGTACTTCCCGCAAGCTTCCCAAATGCCGCCTCATGTAATTAGCAACCCCACGCCTGTTTTCCACCACACACCCCATTTGCAAATCGGTCGGGTCTACGGTCCCCACTCCATGCCGAAGGGTCTCGCTGAGGGGTCACCCTCAGTCACACCTTTTTTTCCCCCCGGTTTAGCTTTGTTGGAGCAGCGGAGCAGATGGAGGCTATTGGAGCTATACCGGTACACCCACCCAGCACACACTTCCTTCTCGGGTTTCCTCTCTTCATCTCTCTCTCTCTCTCTCTCTCTTTCTCTCCTGCGCTGCCACAAAAGGTTGGCAATGTTCGACTTCGACTTTGTTTCATAACGCTCAACCGGCGGCGATGGCGACTGGCTGTCTAGTTTAGTGTGTGCGGTGCGATTTTTTTTTGTTCGCCGTTTGTTGCGCTCTTCCTATCAGCACCGTCACCACCATCGCGCGATTGCCACCCTTGCGAGCAAACCCTCGAGCAGAAGCCGGCAAAGTCACATTGCACCCATGTATGTTTCCCCCCTCCGGGCGGATCGGTTTCGCGCAAACACGCACGTGCGATTTATGTGTTTGTGCTAGTGAACGAGGGAGGCCAACTAACAATTATCGTGTGTATATGTGTGTGTGTGTGTGGTGTTAGAAAGGGACAGAAGCGAAGCGTTCAAACATACTACTGCGACGGTCACCAACACCACCGCACGCAGCTCACTTGGCAAGGGCCTGCGCGAACGGTAATGTACTTCGCGCATCGACTTGTTTAAACTCGATTTATGGCTGCCAGTGAAGGGGTGGTGGTGTTGGAGGAGCTGTATACCTTATATACTACTTCAAGTGTCTTTGTGTAGGTTTTTTAGGACTTAGAACGACAATAGCGGGGAGCTGGCAGGGTACGGAACGGCCGATGGAGCCGCTCGCGGTAGTTAAAGGTGCCATTGAAACCGACATAACACATCCAGCCGCTTCGTCGTTTCGATAAACAAAAGTTTTATAGCGTTTTTTCTTCTTTTTTGTTGTTGATGTTTTGTTTGGTTCGAACGATGTGTCACCGATCAAGGGGTTTGGAATCGGAATTGGATGCGGCAGCAGTGCTAAACGGGGACGCTAAGTTTGGAGCAACAACAGAAAGCGCTAAACATTATACAACACTTCCAAACAACTGGCTGGCTGGTTACACGTTTCCACACTCCAGGTGCAGCGGAATTAAAGCAAATAAGAATGTTCTAAGGGGAATGTTAAAAATAACACACCGTGCGCTGAGAAGGCCACGGGATGAGCAAAACGAGGGCTTGGCTGATAGTTGATTTAGAGTGGTTTGTTTTGCCGGAACCCGTAGATAACGATGACTTTTTGATGACTTTCGATAAGTTGTGATTTTTGCAACAACATTGTGGTGCAGTGTTGAATGTTGGGTGTGCAACTTTACTTTGTAAATCATAACCATAATGCAAATCTCTTACACTGTTTTCTATTTTATCTATTTAGTTATCATTTCAGCACCTTGATTCAGCACCTCGATTGAGGTGTTCACCTTATGTTTAAGAAATCGTAAAGCTAAATTGTAAATCAAATGTAAAATAATTATTTGAGTTTTGAGAAGCTCCATTCTATTCCATTTATCGATCGACGTAAAGCCAACTAACCAGTTGAGAGGGTCAAACAATTATAGAAAACATTCATGTAAAATTGGAATTGTGCCAAAAAAAACAAAAGATAAAAACAAGTGGGAAGCTTTTGTAAATTAAGAATGAGAATCAATCCAAAAGCAAGCAATAATAAAAAAAACAAGGTTAAATGTTTTTAGCATAAAATGGAGCAAAGTGATCAAAACAAAAGAAATCTAAAAGTAAAGATAACTTCAGGTAGAATTCGGTCAATTAGTTGTATCACTAAAAGAGTTACCAGTGATACTTTTCCAAAGTTATTTGAAGGAATTGGAACTCACTATACAATTCTGCAACAGTAGTTAAACAAACGTGCTTGAGTTCTTGAGTTATTAACGTTAGAATTACAATGTTGAACTAAATGTTACACCACCGCTTGGTCAGTCCATGATCCGGGAAGAGAAAAATCGAATCTTCTTTAAAATTATGACTCCTGGTAGCATAAAATGTCATATTACCCAAGCATGATCCAACGTCCCAAACAAATACAAATACTATTTAGCTGAGCGATTTGCCGATTAATTGCAGTAAAAGACTATTCACTGGCAGGTTAAGGCACAAAACATGGACTTTCATAACCAGTGAAACAATAAACTCAAACATTTATAAAGAATAATTCGTAGAATAGAAATACGGTCATATTGGAATGTACTGTTTATAATTAAATTAATAATAAAAATCATAACAGTCGGGAGGTGCAAAAATGGGACAGCATTATAACTAAGCTGAATGTTTGCCTTAAGTAAAAGATTAGTAAATTAGTAAAAAAGTAAACAAAGAAAACTACTAAAAGAGCATTCTACATTGCATACTACTGGAGAAATAAGCTAGATAAGACGATAAATCGATTTTGCGGAATCTAATAAGAGACACATTGAAAGATAAGGCTTTGCCATCTTTTGTACATCAACATTTTCTTATTTTTATAATTTTTAAATGAAATTAATTAAAATTCATTCTTTAAATGAACTGCAGTGTCTGTAAAATCGTGAAACGGTTTATTTAATTAACAAGGTTGAGAAGACTTTAATACTTTTTTATATAAAGGTCTGCATGATCATATTCCACGTGACACATGATTCCAGCCTAATCGGTTTTTGTCCCTTGATTCGATCTTTTTTATGCAAAACAATTTATAATTATTGTATTTTAAATGTTGATCAGTCAATATCTGAATCAAGTAGTAAACGGGGAGGGAAAATAATACACCGCTTTCACACATCTAACTCAAACATGCTTTCACCCCTTATCACACACACACTCCGTGTGCAATCCGGCGCTGCTGGCCTGTTTGAATTGTTTATTTTAATTTGAAAATTGCATTCTACTTATCTGACCAAATGGCAAATGCCGACCCCGATGGTAACAACAGTGCCCATTCTCTCTAAATGCTAATGCTAGCAACACACACACCCGCATACGAAATAGTTGCATATGGATGCCAGCTGGTAGACGGCTAGGTACACATTTCGATGCAATTGCAATCGCAACAAGAGCATGTGTGTGTGTGTGAGTGTGTAGGACTGTTATTATTATGTTTTTTTCTCTCTTCCCCGCGACTGCGACAATCGTACGACAATCGTGCACTATTAGACGGTACGTTCGTTGGGGGCGATTATTTCAATTAAGATCACTTTAATTAGTACAAGATTGCTAATAAATAAATTACACACATGGAAGCGGTTCACCCCCCCCCCCCTCCCTCTCCCCTTTCGTCTTCTTTGGTTCGGTTTCATTTACTTTTTTGTGCGTCTTTCTCTTTTTCTTTAAATAATACCTCCTACTGTCGCTGCCGTTGCCACTGCTGCTACGCTGGGAAAGGGATGATTAAAGAAGAGGACGAAGCTTAGAGCGGCCGCGAGCTGGCCTTGACCACGGTGTTCATATGTGTGTGGCTGTGTAGACGACCACTTGCACTCCCCATCGCATTCGTTGCATCGATTTCGATTGCATTGGATCGTACGATGTGAGTGGAGCGTTTCGATATAGATATATAACCGTGGTGTGATGAGTGTTTTCCACCCAAGGTAATGGAAAATTTTGAACTCTCAAACCGGTGGCGGGGGGCACAGTCGGATCGATGCACAGTCGTTGGTAAGGCACTCAGGACTAGCTCCGGACAGCCGGACAAGTGCAGTTGGCGAGATACAGAGAGAGAGATGATGCAACTGCGGGTGCGTTTGCTGTACATGGTGTGCCGTTTGGTGCATTTCGGTTCCGTTTGATCGCTGGCTGATCCTCGCCAGCTGTTGGTTGGTGCGGCTGAAGTCATCGTTCGTTTTGTTCTGTTAGCGGTCAGTCAGTCTGCAGGGACGTAACGCATCGGCAAGGGATGGATCGATCGGTGTGGCTCGGTAGATGGCAATTGGCTGTGTAACACATTGCAATGGAGCGAGTTCAAAGAGCTGCACTGCCACTAAACGCATGGTTTGAGGCAGCTTTGTTCTAAAAATGTTTAACAGAAGTAAATTATTCTTTGTTTGTCGTGCTTCTTGCTCCCAAAAGACATCATTAGCGGCTGAACGTTAAGATCGTCATCATGCGATTTTTTAACGATTTCTTTGCTCATCTACAACACCCTTCGCAGACGTACTCGTTTCGTTTGTTTTTTATTATCTTTTTTTATGTGCCATTGCCACTGTGATCCATCAATCATTTTGGCATCGCTCGGCTGGTTGTGCAAAAATTCACTGGCACACTCTGTTCAACCAGAAAAATAGCAAAAAAAAGCAAACAAACCATGACGCGAAACAGTATCCCGGGCGTCCGAATGTCTGCCAAAGCGTACGATCCTATCCCTCAGCGCAGGCTGAAAAGAGCACATTATTCGCTGTTTAAGTTCATCTTCCCCATCCCAGCTGATCTTAAAAAAAAGGACTTGCACCTCCACCGCTTCCCGAGCAGCGAGGCGTTTCGAATGTTTGCTTTGCAGGACTATTTTTATGCCGACCGTCAGCGAATGTGCGCTCATCATGGGGATTTCAAGAGCAAAATGGGATCTGTGTTTGTTTTTATTTTTCGATTTGCATTTGTTTTAGTAACTGTGAGATTTTTTATTTTATTTCTTTTTTTCTGTAGCAGAAATGGGCATACGTATTACAAGATGAAATCTGGCAGTGCACATTCCAACAGGGATATGGGACAAAGAGAATAGCGGTTTTTTTTTACTTTTAATGTTAAATAATTTTTAGAATATATTCACAAGGTTCCGTATTTTAGTATCTTCAACAATTTTTTATTTATTTGTTTTTTAGTCTTTTTTAATCATTTATTTATTTGTACGTACTCATGCTTGTGTTGCCAATTTTGGATAATTTTGTATAATTTTTTTTTAATTTTAAAACGACCAAAATCTGATTGAGAGGGTTATGTTTTTCCATTGCAATCCAATGCACTTCATGCAGATTGTAATGGTGATGATAACATAATGGATAATTCGTTTGAATACACCAGTGACGACAAAATGGAGCAATTTGATGAACTAATGTAATTTATAAATTATGAAAAAAAGTGAACTATTGTATGGTAGGACGTGTTGTATGAACTGCATCTAAAATTTTCTGATTGGTATTTTATATTTGAAAACTAATGTAAAAATATGTTTTTCTTCCCATTGAGAGCCGCTTTACGGAATTAAATAACCTAACCTCTGTTGCTTCTGGGTTGCCTTCTAGGTAGGTTATCTTTTCGTCAACTTTATTCAGTCACTTAGAGCTCCTTCATGGAGGCAAAATAACGTGTGTAAGATTATGTCTTTAAATGTGATCTAATAGTTTAATTGTTAAATGCAAAAATTATTTCATGGGGTGATATTTTGATAAATAATTTAGAACTCGCATTAATATGGAATAAATAGTTATACTATAAATATTTCAAATAAAATACTTGTTCGTGCTCCAACAACATTAGAACCAGACGTATTTAGTCACATCATAAGATTAAAAAATAAAACAAATCCTTAAAACTATTTAAAATGTTTGAAATTTAACATTATAATCTAAAAATGCAAAAAAATTAACCTGGAGGAAGGTATGTTTGGACTGAGGACAAAGTCGCATCTAGTTTCTGAATTAATTATCTTAAAATTTATTTTAAAAAGACATAAAAATAACGCATTTCTGTTTAAACTTCAATAAAATCCAAATTATATTTTTAAGTGTCATTTTATGTAAAATATGGCAATTAAACCTTCCCAAAAACGAATATTGTTTTTTTTTAAACTTTACTTTATTAGCAAAACAATAATAATGAAACAGTCATCAGCAACTGTTCCTAATATAATGTAAGCCAGCATATGTTTACTTCAAGCTGCTCAAAACAACTCACTTGATATTCAATGTACCGTTCGCTGTTCTACCGTATCAGCTGTCCACCAAAAACCAATCCACCCCGGTCCTGCCAAACACCCCACAATTTCCCCCACCTGTCCTTTCCCTACAGGGGAGTAGGTCACGCGGAAAACAGTTCCGACCAGCGGCACCGGATGACCGCCCTCGGTCTAGAATAAAACCGCAGATTCATCAATCTTTGCGCCTGCCGCCCGCGTGTGTGAAGCATCGTGTTTCATCCGAGGCGATTGGCGTGACCCCCGTATCCATGCACCGTCCCCCCTCCCCCCCCCCCCCCGCAATGGAACAGAGCCGATTTGTGGTGTGTTTGAAATTTAATCACATTAAAACTTAAAAATAAAAAAAAAAGAAAGACACTAGACGCAGAGTGCAAAACAGCAAAGCTTTTGCTCGGCGCAAAGCGCAAAGTCACGTGTCGGACACGGTACCGGAGAGTCGTATCGATCTCTGGTGGGTTCGCGATCTCGACGAACACTTATATGTGTACAGTTCACCTTCAATCTTCCCTCTCTCTCTCTCTCTCCTTGCCCTAATCTCTTCACACTACTTTGTTTGTCTTCGAAAGGAATGAACTAACTTGCCTCATCGCCAGGGACTTCCTTCATCAAGATAATAAATGCATGATTGATGATGTTGCTACCCCAGGCCCGGTGCCACAGATGATTGGGGTGGCGCGGGGGGCACAGAAACACCGGATTTGCATTTCGTGTCTGTGTGTCTGTTTGCTTGTTTTTTTCCCTCTTTCCTGTTACTTTTGCTCACCTCCTACGAAAGAAAGTGTTTACTGTGAGCAACATTTTACCATTTTTTGAAAACTGGTTTGCTTTGCAAATAGGGATATGATGATGATGGGCACACCTTTAAATTGCACAAGTTAGTTTCAGTTTCGTTGACTTCCACTCATCCCTAGCGCTGTGGGGAAGGAGTGCTTTCACCAGCGATTCCATAATCAACACCACCTTCGTGGGCCAACCGATTAAAGCTCGATCATCATGTCACGGCCCGTGGCCCGCACCGTGTGACACATGAAGGATTATATCCGGTCCGGTGGGTGGCTGGTGGGGTCGCTAAAATCCATCGATCCTTTCTGCTCCGTGCTGTGCTGGACGGGTCACACATTTAGCGAGCACGACTATCTTTCTCTCTTTTCTCCTACGCTGAAGATAATCATGATAATGCTAATAATGATGATGGATGTGGTCTTTCTTTCTTTAGCGACGATCGTCAGAGTAATCCATTTTTTCGTGCTGGACGGGAGCTGGATGGTGGGATGAGGCTACTTGGCTGGATATGAAGCAAAAAAAAACGTATCCTTTATGAAAGATGTTACATCACATAAGCAAAACGAGAGGATGTTGTTGATTTCTTAATAATTGCAAAAGCGTGATGATGGAATAACGACGTTTATGTAAATTGTAAAAAATGTAAATGTAAAAAAACAGCCAACAAACACGTATGATGGGTGTGTCAAAATTTTAACATACAAAAGCAAAACACACGCTCCAGAGGATGGAGGTGTGAGGGCATTCTTTCTTAATGAATTGGTGCATACATTACAAATTAACTGTGGGTGTTGTGCTTTTTAGTTGATAGACACTGTAATTGCATGGAAAACACCAAGCGAAACTGAAAATGTTTATGTTATGTTTAAAGTTATTTTGTTTTATCTCCAGTTAAGTGAACATTTGACAAAGTAATCTGTAGTGGGCTTTTTACTGTCCAATTACAATGACATTGTAAAACGCATTTCTTTGTATGACATTGGGTGTCATCAATCATTGAAGCATTTCAAACCCGTTTTTATATTTTAAGGAAACACTTTAGTTATTTGACGACCGTCTTTACGTACTCCAATCTGCGATGAAATGTATGTATCTGAGTGTTAAATGAAGAAATGCGATAACATTTCGTATTGGATTATTACTAAGAATTTCTTAACTTGTATTTTCCAGTGAATATGAGGAAACAATGGTAAAATTATGAGTTGGAAATATTATTATTATTATTATTATTATTATTATTATTAATTATAGTGTTCAAGATAATTGTAATGATCATAAAATTAATAGTGAAAATAATGATACTTATGATAAAATAAATGATAATAATAATAATAATAATAATAATAATAAAGTTATTATAATAATAATAATAATAATAATAATAATAATAATAATAATAATAATAATAATAATAATAATAATAATAATAATAATAATAATAATAATAATAATAATAATAATAATAATAATAATAATAATAATAATAATAATAATAATAATAAAAATAATAATAATAATAATAATAATAATAATAATAATAATAATAATAATAATAATAATAATAATAATAATAATAATAATAATAATAATAATAATAATAATAATAATAATAATAATAATAATAATAATAATAATAATAATAATAATAATAATAATAAAGTCATAATAATGAGAAAGACGATAACAATAAAAAAAATTAAACTTCAAAAATGATTATTTCTTTTAGGGTTATAATTTAAAAAAATCTAAAAACTCCGAAATACAGATACAGATAACAGATATACAGATATACAGCTAACATACATAATATCAAGTTTTTGTTTGTTTGTTTCTATAACAAATCTTCTAAATCAGATTGACGATAAATGATTTAAAATACAATGAAAACATGAGTTAAAATTGTTCTTGACAATTGAGCAACGCATGGCAAAATAAAGGCAAATAGCTGTAAGTATGATGATGAATCATTATATCCCAAATGCAACGAATAATAATTACCTCTTCAACAAAGCACTGTTGATGACTACGAGCAAATTAAATTTTGAAAAGCTTTTTAAAATTCAATAAGAAAGATATTAATGCCAATTTTCCACAGTATTAAAGAAGCATAAATCGATTGACATTAGTAACAGATTATACGACCGATATGTTTCCAGTAATAACATGAGATAATAATGTTTAGTTTGCTTAAATGGCGATACATAGTATTGTGTATTTTATCGTACTGCACTCGCGAGTACGTATTTTTATTCTATAGTTTTCAACAAATGACCATACAATATTAACTAAGTCCCATCCTTAGTGTGCCATGATCCACAAATCTTTTAATCACAAGCTTAACGATCAAGCGTGGTGATAGAATTGCCATTTAACAGCATGTAAATAGTACTGACTCGTGCACATCCCCACAATTCAACACACTTTACAGGCAGTAAAGAAAAAAAAAAAACAACTCATCCTCACGGCGAAAGGCTCCAAACTGCAACAGTCGACAATTAGGAGATGGTCGTAAACCATTCTGCTCAAAGCAAAATGGAAATGGTGAGCTCCCAAGGGCAGCAATCGTTCAATTTAGTAGAAGAACTGTCATTTCATGTGCAACCTTTTATTAGCCAGTTTTCCTTTCCCTCGCCAAGGAACGTGCTGTTAATCAATTCAATTTTAAACAAGCAAACAAAAAAAAAAAAGCACACAAACGCACGATTGCTTCTCGTATGCAAATCATCCCACCCGGGTGCAGTATATGGAGTATGCAGAGTATGAATAATCATTCGATTCATTTTACGACAGTTAACTGTCCATTTGGGCAGCCGCACAGCCCCAAACGAGCGTGACTGCCTAGGATTAATTTGCCTCGCCACGTTCCAGATCGAATCCCATTCTACGCCATCTATGGCAGTGCACGGTGGCCTAGAGGGCTCTTCGGGTCTGCCCCCCTCTCTCTCTCCAGCAGCGCGTGCTTTTATTGTGCCCGTCTGCAATCAAAAGGAAAGTTTATGAGCTTTTACTGCAGGGAATACGGGTCGGGTCGGTTCTGCCCCTCTGTTTCGCTTCTCGCCTGGCACAGGCGGAATGGATGACCCGCGAAGGGAAGCAAAAATTAATGTCATAGCAGCAACAACAAAAAAAAAACTGTGACATGACAGATTAACGTACGCTGATCGCTTTTATTTTCGCTCCCCTCTCTCTACTGCTCCACACGATTGACCCGATTTATGCAAAAATCGTGCACCTACACCAACGAACACAGGATGGGCGAAGGTGGATGAGGTTATTGTTTTTCAAATTTCCATTTACACACACACACACACACTCGCGGATGCTCGCGATGGTGCTGCCGCGAAGCATTGTGTTTTATTCGCTCCAATGTTTTATTATTGCAGCTAAAATAAAGGTACAGTACAATAGGACAGCAAATGCTATAAAACCCTGCAATTATCGTCGTTCGGCGTTTATTGCTTTTCGAAGGCAGCTTTTAAAGGTGGCCGCTGGGTGGGGGACCGGTGACGGTTTAACGTCATTTCGCAGCACTGGATTGTGTGTGAGTGTGTGGCTGATGGAGATGTTTTTTTTTTTTGTCAAACCGTCGTTACGCCTTTGAATGCTCATTATCTCCTTCCCAGTTTCCATCCGCCCGAACGCTCCGATAAAGCATTAGAAGCCCGATTCCAATAAACACACACCGGAAACATTCGTCTGGTGCAGGTGGAAAACCAACCCCTTCCGTTTTGCAACGGCACTGCATCACACACTGGTGCATTGTTCTGTACCGTGCAAATGTGCAGATTTGTGCAGGTTAAATGCAACAGAAAAAAGAGAAGAGGAAAAAAACTGACATAGAACAGAATGTGGTGGCGCGGGCCAATTTACGTCACGTCACGTATGCACGGCGAACGCTGGAGAGAGAGAGAGAGAGAGAATGAGTGCGGGGAAAAACTCGATGGTCTCCTCCACCAGTGTGTC